>NW_020884883.1:2818804-2933440 GCF_003945725.1 Corapipo altera | reverse complement strand
TATAATACCTGCCAAACCAATTAAAAGATAGCACTGTCAAAGGAACTTGGCAGTATATAATGGGGGATGGGGGGTGGGAAATAAGAAAAAAGAAATAGTGCTCATCCTACAGAGTTTCTATGGCTGGTTTGCACATCTGTTTCCCCAGGCAGCAGGGAATGCACACAGCACTGGATAAGATATAGTCCTTGAGTCTGACAAATGACACAAGCAGAGTTTTAAGATCTCTAATTATACCCACTATACTGTATTTCTGTAAATAAGTTAACTTATTTTTATGAAGGAATAGATATAGAAAAGTTATACTCATTTTCTATATAAGGTAAAAATTATAATATCGAGGCAGTCAAGGCTTGCCTCCCATGTCCACATCCTCAGCTCACTCACAGTCTATAATTTTTTTAAAAATTGCTTTATCTTTCTATCCACTTTTTTTTAATGACAGTGGTACAAATACAGACTGGATCTTCCTGTGGTATTTAATTCCAAACAATGACTATTGTAAAAGCTTCAAAACTTGGGGGGAGGGGGTGAAAGAGGGACAAAGAGATTCTTTATCCCATACATAATTTGTAATTAGCAATTGTGCACTGCTTTGGCATCATTAGATGGAGTGAGTCTAAAAAGAATGTTATGTTTCTCCTGTGTCACTTCATCATGATAAGATTTACTGTAATGCTGAACGATAAATTTTAGTAGCATCTTTCAGTACTAATTAATTGTAAATGTTACTCTGCGAATTATGTCCTTTTCATGGAGGCAGGAAGGGTTCTGTGTGATTCTAGTTGCCATGTAAATAAAAAAGAATGAAAGACCATGCTACGCTTACTCCCAAAAGTCTTATTGAAATTGCCTATTTTAGAACACTGATATAAAATGTTATGTAATTGAGGTAAGTGTTAATTCTACTTCAGTGGACATTTCCGACACAAGTCTCCAGGGAAATCCAATCCCAAATAAGAAATAAAATCAGCTGCAAATGAGGTTCAGCTTTTTACTGTGCTTTTCCAAATACAGATTATCCTTAAATACAGCCCCAGGTTTGTGGCATCCAGTGTACTAGCAAGCTATGCAGATTTTACGTACTGCAGCAGGCTGCCATTCAGAAATAAATAAAATGAATAAAGGGCAAACTCGAGCTTCTCTCCATGGCAACCACTGCATCGCTTGGGCTTTGTGCCGCTTCCTGAACAACTGCACATTGGAAAATAAGACAGCAGCCAGCACAGGGAAAAATAATAGGGAGAGGCACATAAAATCCGCCCAGGCTGTCAGGCACTGTCTTTGTATAGACTGTTTAGGACTGCATTTTTAACTTTGTTTCAGTATGTTCTGTAGTAGGTTCTGGTTTCTCCTCACTGTGGCAGGGGGGACAGAAGACAGGAGAACTAAAGCTGGGATGATACAGACTCTTCTTCCCTGCAATGACCTCATGCAACAACCTTGCCCCACTGCAAGTCTGGTGGCAGGAGGCAGGGCAGGAGAAAGAACAGGCTGCCCCTGGATATTTCCAGAGCCATCAGCATCAGGACACTGCAGCAGTTCTTCCCAAAAACATATGAAGCTGCACTTGAAAACAAGCCACAACAGCCAGGCAGCAAAGCAGGTTGTGGCAACAAGTAACACAAGTCCCCAAACTATATCCAGCCCTGCAAAAGTTGTCAGTTGTACTTAACCTCTTCCGCTGAATCCCTTTTAGTAAGTGGGACATAGTAGGAGGCTAAACTGTCCCCTCTCAGGACAATGTTCTCTCATTAAAAATGTCCTGGAGAAAGGGCCCCAAAACATGGCTGGGTGCTACCTGATGGGAGGACAGGTGGGAAGGCTTTGTCCAGTTCCAAGTGTTCCAGTATTCAAACCCCATGGAGGAAATAGGAACAGTATTTACACACCTGCCCCAATCCGCTTTACAAATTTCCAGATAAATATGTTGGAAACAGGCAGAGTCAAGATGCATAAACATGGGCTATGCTTTTTTACAGTTTTGCACTTTGAGCAGAGACATTCAAGCATGGCTGGAAGACCAAGCTGCTGGAAGGGCCAGACTTGCTTTGCATTCAGAGCACTGATTTCTACAGGAATAGGTTGGGAGTCCTCTAGAAAACTTCTTGTCTCACTGCAGAGATGTGATTCGTACGGTGTTTCTGGTACTGTTCCTTCTTAAAAAAGTTCATAGTGGAATTAGATACAGTAGTGCCTCATACAGTGTCAAAGAACAAAGTTCATGACCCTCAACTCCACCATATGGAGTCTAATAGGTTTCTCTGCTAAAGCATTCTGCATACTCATCGATTATTAGTTTTTTTGGTACTTGATACTATATGAGAGATGGAAACTTTATATTCAGACTTTATACGTGTACACCAAGCAAGTGTACATAAGTGTATTAAGTGTGTATTTTGCACCAATATATATATATGCACTCTTCCTTAACCCATTTCCAAACCTAAAAATAAAAACATTTTCAGAAGTGATTGTTTTAAATCCATTTTATGTTATATATAAAATGTTAAGCTCGTTTCATATTATACAAGCATTTTCTTACACTTTGCAAATGTGCTACTTAGAGAATTGCTAACTTACCAGCACTATGACAAACATCAACCACTGCTGAATCAGGAGATAAGTGACTACTGAGAGAATTAATGCGGGGATGAGGAAAAAACCCAACTCTCTCCTTTTTAGTTAGGAATAAATTGACTATAAATGTCTTTGCAGAATACTTTCTTATCAGATCAGCAGGTCAATTTGCCAAGTGAATGTCCTAGTCACTGGATTAGAGAAACATGCTCTTCAGGGGTCACTAAATGCTTAATTATTTAAACAAGATGAAACATCTCCAACTAAAGAGAAAATAACATTAGCCTGCTGTTTAGGGTACTCAGCTGTCATTGAGAGATGTAGAGTCACTTCCCTGCATTAAGGCAAGCAGCATACAGACACCAAGCAGGACATCTGACCATTTGCCTTTTGGCTGTTCTTTAATAGCAGTGTTTACATGTCAACTTCCTCATGAAAATTCTTGAATTCTGATTTTTGCTCCAATGAAGATTAAGACCCAAGCTTCATTTAAAAAGTATTATTTATGAAGAAGAAGAAGCTGGCTAGCTAGACATTCTCATTAATTTTCAGAAACAATTTTAGGTCTTTTTTTTTCTACTGAATATGCAAAATTTGGTGGATTTAGTCAATTGAATTTATTAAGGGAGTGTAAATATGTCTGTGTATCACTGGGACAAGGGGAGGTCAAAAGGGAAAAAAAGATGTCAGGAGGAGAGTAGTCAGCAATATCATTTTACTGATGCCATTGTCTGGCAGCCACTTGGGAATTTTTTTCCAATTTAAAGGAACACCTTCAAGGCTGCAGTTTCTCTATGGCCCATTTTCTATAGGCAAACATTGAGCAGTGTTGCTCTTCTACCATGCCTTGTACAAGAGATGCTCTCTGCTAGATGAACTGCTGCACTTAGAGTCAGTCAAGGTCTCTTCTTCTTTGTTGGACTCCTGTAGACTCGGGTAAAGTGGCAGCCTGCTGGGAAAAACAGAGACAACAGCTGAAGACAGTGCTTGAATGTTATCCCATTACCAGTGAGGGTTATTCGAACATGCGTCTTCCTTGTTTCAGGTCATAGCTATATGGTACTTTTGTACACATAATCAAGTACATATGTCATCCTTAATACAGACATTTTAGAAAACTGTGCCATTTAGGCTTATTTAGGCTGTACATTGAACAGACTGGCTGTGACAGCTCTGTGCTATAACATAATTCTTGAGAGTTTTTCTAACATAATTTCTTGGGGGAACACAAAATGGATAACATAATTAGGGTGGAGCTTATGGAGCTTTTGAGATGCATGTAATAGCAGGCTCAAGATGTGGAAACTTTTCCTTTTATTAGTGTGAGGGCCATATGAAACTCACTGGCTTCAGAAAGAGCTGTATTTTTATGTCCAAAGGTAGATTTGAGACTTCAAGACATAGTTTGTGTGTGTTATCCTCATATGGTTCCTGGAAATCACTGTAATGGGTGTTTTACAGAGATACGTACAAAAGCTCAAAATCACTTCAAAGCACAGTTACTCTTTGAAGTATCCACCTAAGACTAATCATCTTATCAAAATTCGAAGTGACACATTGAAGTAGCCATTTGGATGCTGTATCAAGATAATAAATGCTCAGAATGAGACTTACTTTGTATATCTATACTGCTCTAATGTCTCTGCAAATCACAGACACATCTTGAGCCACTTTTAACTAGTTTTGTAAGTACTGGTTGCAGACCAACCATTGTAGACTACAGCTTTGTGGGACTTACTCAATACACCTCTTTATTTGTACCCTGTACTCAGTGTTTTGCAGCAGCAAAACATCTGGAAACACCAGCTTGGAGGAACTATTGCTGATTGCAACGTAATCAGAAACTTTGTGGGAAATTGAGGGAGCCAGTTTTGGTTCTGGGTCTAAACCACTATTTTCTAGATAGATCCAAGGCTGTTCTGTCCTGCTCCAGGGCAAATGAAAGCTCCTAGAATGTGTCTAACAGCATGCTGACCCTAAGCTAATACAGCTTCCCTTGCTAGAGCCTTATTAGCTCAGACTCATCACCATGCTAATTGCTTTTCATATCTTACAAACATAAGCTACGCAAAATGGACAAGTGAACACATGTCTGCTTATAAATAACTATTCAGACACTAAATGAGCCAAATTGTCTGGTGGAAATGGAAGTGAGACACAGACTCTTCTTGAGTCCAACTGTTTACTCTGTTTTTCCTATAAAAGCCTGAATACTGTGTGTCTCAGAATGGATGTGAAAGGAATTTGGAACACCAAATTACATTAGCTGAGTTTTCTTCTGGTTCTTTTTTATCTCCATGGAAAGCATACCAAATCTCAGGTTTCTACTTGGCATAAAAGAGCAACAGTAAATCCTTTGGTGTGATTTGTCTGTTGAAACAGAGAAATAACTAGAGACGGTTTATTAGTCTATGAAGAGCAACCGACTCATTGTTTCTGTCTTTAATGGTTCTTTTGTGTTCATAGCTTATCTGAATACTGCATTAACCAGGGATTCAGGAGACCTAGTTATTAATGTAGCCCGTGACATGACTTCTGGCAAAAAAACGTATCTTCACTGTTTCCCAATTCATAAATTATGAATAGTGACACCAACTACCAACTATTCCATCAAGAAATCTGAGATGTACTGATGATAATAGAGGTATATACTAGAGAGCTATTATTATAATCATTATTTATTTCTTGGTTAACTGAAAAATAATTGATGGCTAATATTTAGTGCATTTAAGTATTAAGATAGGACATTTTAGAGATATTTTAAGAGAGCTGCTCAGTGCAAAACATTAGAAACAGAGTTTGAAGGAGCAAATTAAATAGGTGAAAAAAAATGCCTACCTTGTGTCTCCAGAGTGAATTTTCTACTCCCTACCTAGAACAGTATGTTCGAGATGAACAAAATTAGTGACAAAATGTTAGATCCTGAGGGAACATTAGTGCAGATCTGAGATCTAAATCTTTGGACTCTTACTTAAGCAGATATATGATTAGATCCTGCTTAGATAGAGAGGTGGATTTATATATGTATGTAGTCAGACCAGTTTTGAGAATCTAGATCCCCTTGTAAATCTAACCCTGAAAGAGAATTCTCTAAGTTTGAAATAGGAACTATTTGTCAAAATGATTGCTTAAATTCTGGTATCTCACATCTATGTTAGTACCAGAACAAAGATGTGAACCATATTTCTTCTCAGAATCAATTCATAGTCAATTATGCGCAAATATGTGAACTTCACGAGAGTAATACAAGTGTATACACAGTCATGCACAGAGATGAAGCAGATAGGAATTAATGCCTGCAGAAAAGGAGACTAATACACAGAAAGTTTCTGAGACCCTTTTCATCTTTGCAGCTTTCAATCTTATATTTCTATTAGAGAAGAAAATGTAAGAAGGAAAACCAAAAGAAGGAATTGGTGGATGAATTTTGAAACAGTGTGTAATGTAGTACAGATTGCCTTTAGCTCCATGTTAATGTTTTTCACAAGCCAAAACGTTTTTTTTGCTAACAAGTAAAAAAGAAAATCTCATAAATGAAGGTTGGGAGGAGAGAGAGAGAACTGCTTCATTTCTTTAGCAATAGTTTGGCAACAGCTGTAGCACAGTTGAGTTCTTATAAGTGTAGTGGGAAAAAGCTACACCATTAATGGTAATTTATCTTATGTTGTTCTCCAGTCTCTGACTATTATCTGAGTGCTTTGTGCCAAATGTAATAAAATGGCCAGATTTCTCATTATAGGAAGCATAAATTGCTGAAGGCGAATGTATTATGAAGAAAACTGTCAGTGTCATAATTGTGCACTCCCGTCACTAAATTGCATAAAATATATACATTTATGAATATGCTAACCCTCAACCTATTTACTGGTAGAGTAACTGGAAGAGCGTGCACGGGGAATGTTTTATTCTTTTTGCCATTTTTATTGCTACATAGCCTGTAGAGATCACACATTACAATATATTTGAAAAGTATTACAAATAGGTCAGTATGACACTATTTGCCCAGTCACAGTCAGACACTTGTAATAATATCATTTTAGAAATTACAAAATCATTTGGGCAATAAATTAACTTCTTATTCAAGAGAGAGAAAAATAAGTTGATGTAAGTCAGGCTTTTGTTAAAAATATGAAGTCAGCTGGTTTTGCTGATGAAACACATGCTTCTTATATATAAATCTTTTTAATGCTTCAGGTGATAGTCATCAAAGAAATACTGACTAAGATCATTTTAGCAGTTTAATATTGATAGGTAGCTAGCTCTCACACATTGAAATTAAAATACTATTTATTATGAAAGTCATTACATTTTGGTATTTTAAAAACAGCACTTGTATATTATGAATAACTTGGGCTTTGGTATCTCCAACAGGAGTAGTTCCTAACCATAAGAGTTAAAACATAGTTGACCAATCTAAATTTACTCAGTTTTAGGATTGTTTACAAAACCCATGATGCAATTATCATGTATTAAATAAAATGATGCATCAAAGATAAATTTCCCCAAATAAGAAGTCTTGAGAAGATATGGATAGGGCAGAAAGAAGGACTGTGGAAATTCAGAAAGAGGAAAGGGAAGAACTCCAAATTCTTCTTGGCCACTGCCAATAAATGAGTTCTGTGTTGTTCAAGTTACCATCCTAGTTACGAGGAAGGAATTTGAGATAAAAGAGATGAAAAATAGAAACTAGAGTTTCCATCTCAAGAAAAATGAGAGAAGAGAATGAGACACATTGAATGTATCCACCAAGTATTTTTAGTGCTTCACAGCTCTCTGTTAGATGCTCCATCCATCTGCATGCTAGAGGGACTTGCTTTCCCCAAGCTCTTGTTCCTGTACATCAATAGGAGCTGGAATATCCTCCAATCCCAGTTTTAAATGAGAGACACTGCTCAACTGACCTATGCACCCCAAGCTGCCTGGCCTTAAAATTAACCAAGATGCTAGAGCAGAGAAGAAGGAATAAGGTTACATGTACAAATTAAAACTGTACTTTCTTGATTTATCATTCAGTTCTTTAGCTTCACTTATAATTTTGAAATCAAGAAAATTACTCTGTTCTTCTCCTGTCGATATGTTTAGAATGACCTTAGGTAATGCTGGCAAGCACAAATGCCTCAGACAAAACTTAATTTAGGATTAAAATGTCAAATATATGTGTCTACAGGCAAACTAGATGTCTAAGTTCCCATGATAATCAGTGAAGGTCTCATCACTGGGGCCTCAGCCCACGGTACAGATTCCATTTGACTGTATTGAATGAGTCTTGAAGTATGTGGCAGCTCAGATGCCTAGGGCATATGTAGATGCCTTCATTAAGTGTGTAGTTATTATGGGTGAATTAAATCTCACCTATCATTTCTTAACCAAAGAATAAGAAATTGTAGCCAGATGTTTAGGAATTTTTTGTCTTAATACATCATGGCTGTAAGAGCTGTTGCTGCTCTTAACATTCCAGCATAGGGTCGATATTGTATCTACATCTATGCAGAAGCACTCCCAGGAATAGTGCTGGGCAATGAAACCATGTGGCATGACACTTTTCTTAGTAAATGTGCCAGCCTCCAAAACTTGCATGTGCACATGGATGCAAGCATAACAAGTATCCATTAGAAATGTCAGAGATGTGTTCATCTCCCTGCAGCGTTCTGATACCACACCACTGCTAGCAACACTTTAGAACATTGGTTTTTTTGCTAGAGGCTCAGGCAAAAAACACGCAGCTGACCAGTCTAACAATTTATCCCCATACCTGACTACACATCCGAGCCGGGGGGGGGGGGGTTCCTGGGCATTGTTTAATTTATTAGTGTACTTATAGCTTGTAGATAGTACTTCATCTGTATATCTTGCAGGCATTTCCTTTGAATCCATCATGATCCGGCTGGACTGGAAGAGTGTTACAATACTGTGAATAAAATAAAGCAGTTTGGTTTCAGATGAAGAAAAAAATCCACAAACACCAATCCAAGAAATCAAGAAAAGATGTTCATGTTGCTTTACTTCCACCTATCTTCCACAGCTTATGATAACTCACTTATTGGTACAATGATGCAACATTTCTCAGGATTTTCTAGTAATGCACAGAGAAGTGGCATGGTAAGGTGAATGGTGCTATAGAAACAGAATTTAGACATCACCTTGAGCAGGATGGTAGCGTAGTGTAGAACTAACAAAAGCATATATAATAATGTTAAATGTAGTCTAAATGTGAGTGATTTTTACATGGAAATAGAAGATAACTCAATAAATTTATGTTTTCCCATTTTCTAGCCCCCCTCCCCAAAATCTATCTCACAGGACAGTGAGATATGAGATTGTTATTCTACAGTGCCATGCCTACTGACTTTCAGAAGTAACGAGTATATTTTGATATTGTATTTGAATACATTCTCAAGTCATATTTCTTTTCATCGTTTTTATAGTTAGCTTGAAGTGTGCTGGAAATTTCTCATCATCGACTTCAGTGCAAACTTAAATTATGACAACAGATAAAAAAACAATAAAACTCAAATGGTCCTATGCAAACAACCTAGTCCAAGGAAAACCACTAGCTTTTGTAATAAAATATGGATTAGGTGAATAGCAATGGTTTTTAATACTTATGTTACCAGCTACTCTTAAAATTACTTCAATTTAGAAGAAAAGTAGGTTGTTTTCCTTGTTTCGTTCTTTTGTTTGCTTTCATGTTACCTTTTTCTCCAAGTGTTGCTGAAGTGTTGCACCTACCAACAGATTTTGGCATCTGCGTGCTGAATCTAGTCTTTATGTTACAATGTCATTACTGGGAGCATCTCTCTGCATGTTTGAGATTCTCCATCTAGCTATTCTGGTCTATAAATTTCAACATTTTGGTGAAATAAAATCCTATATTATGAATTTCCCTAATCATTTTGAATGACCTGTCACAGTATGCTAGGATGCCTAGAATGGATGCTTTAGGATCTAGGACATGAAAATTAACCCAGTTTGTAACTAGCAGTTGCTTGGTATTTTATAACCTTCATGTTTGCAATCATTATATTTATGAGACTGCAAGCTGGAGAGGGGCAAATGGAGATCAGGGGAGGTATAAGGGCATGAACTGTCTCAATGTGTGGGAGCAGCTGCTGCTGTGGGAGCTGTCCGGGCAATGAGCAGCAGTAGCGAACAGGTGGACGGACACACAGCCCTTCCATGAGCATTACACATTCCATCCCACTCCATTCCACTTCATCTCAGCACTGCTTTCAGTGGACCCATTGCAGCCACTTTGTCAAGGAAGACCTGAATAAACTTAGAAATAGAAACTTATGAGATGTCTGAAGAGTATAGCTGTATTTTGTGCTACAGAGATTGAGTAGCTGAGTCAGAAAGACTGTCACTTACTCAAGGTTCCAAATCAAACCAGCAGCAAAACCAAAAAATTCGGTAATCACAGCCTTCCCTCATTTGCCCAGATGTTACCACTTCACCATTCTTTTCCCTTTTTTCGTTTTTCTTTTTTTTCCTCAGAAATTTAACTGCAGTTGTGAATTTTAATTCATCTCATTTTGAAAGGCCAGGGCATGAGAGCCTCGACATGCACTGGAAAGCATGGCCAGTGGTATTACCTTGTCTCTTGAAAATTGAGAATAGAATATTGAATTCCGTTTTGTGTATTAAATGAAATATTTATCATAAAAAATTTAAGGAAAAGGATGTTGAAAGGTCAAATTTTCCGTTATGGTCTAGCACAGAAAGAACAACAGAGATCTTCAGAGAATAGCTGAGGTAAAAATACTACTTTATTCTTAACCTTGCCCTGTAGACTCTTCATTTATTTCAGCAAACTGCATCCTATTGCTATTCAGACCCTTAGTTCCATTGACATTCACCTGCAAGAGCAATGTTTCACAATTTCTACTTATTGTTTTTCCTTTCATTAATTCTTCCACACTTTAGATGTGCTTTTTCTGCATTCTCAAATGCATTTCTGTGAAAGTGAGATCTTTGCAAAGGGAATTATGTAGCTTTTTCCACTCTCTGATTAATTGTAAACAGGTGTTTTCCTTTTAAAAAATGTGTGAATCTTCCCCTCATTCCTACCTGATAAAAGTTAAAACTTTTTCTGAAACTTTTAGGTGACCTCTCTGCAGCCTGAGATGGCTAGGAAAAAACCTGGAAAATATCTTTTGCAGCTTTCTAGTTGCTCAGCCATACATAACTTGAGCCTTCAAGTTTTTTAAGTGTTTCAGACTTTCAGTCAGTGCTGTGTTTGACTGCTGTCCATCCTTTCTTTGCATTTGGTCATTGTCATCAACTCATATTTGGTTTTAGGAATGAAAGAACCTCTTCATGAAGGAAGAGATCTTTTATCATGAGTTTCTTTTCTAGCAACTAAAGCAATGTTCTCCTTCTCTTGGGTTTCCCTTTGCATATTTCTGTACCTTACAGGGTATGATTAACCTTTTTTTTTTATTATTTTATTTTTCCTTTAAGGCCTTGTAGTTTGACTTGTTCATGTTACTTTTATCCACAGAGAGCTAACACCTCAAGTCTGGCATCTGGTCCTTTTTGCACAAAACAAGATAAATGTAGAAAATCATCTCCCTGTTTCAAACATATCACTCTCCAAATAGAAGAGAGAGAATGGAGATGGTGTGTACTGCAAATGTGCCATCAACAGAAAAGGAAAGAAGAAGCTGATCAAAAGAGGGTCAGAAAGCAAAAGACAAGTTCCAGGGTTTTTAGTATGGTGCAATCTGCATGAATCATGAAGAATAGTTATCAATTAGAATGCTAGAATAGTAAGGAAAAGAGAGCACTAAAATGAAAAAATGAAAAAGGGAAATCAATAAAAAAGACCTGTGAATTGAGCACATTTAATCTCATTTAGATTTTAATTTTGATGCACAGTGATGGAAAGTTGGATGTAAAAATTTTGTTATAACAGAAGTAGGCCCTAAGTAAGTAGTGGCTCAGATTAAGGGGTATTCTGAAACCTACTCTGAGATCTAAGAAAGCAGCAATAGCAAAGACTTATTATTTGTCAGTGAGTCATTTCTAATGCAGAATATTATCTCCCTAATGTATTTTTTCATGGACTTAGTTACTTGGAAAACAATTTAAGCAAAGTTTAAATTTTGAAAAGCTGGCTTCAAGGTTTGTTTTGTTTTTCTCACGAAGTTGGCTTTGCCTGGAAAAAGCAAGACATTTGGCATATCTGAATACAGAGGTCTCAGGACTCCAGCCATGTAGTAAGCTAAATTCTATTTTTATTGCGAATGATTGAAAGCGGAAAAACTAAAAGCAAGTGTTAGAACTTTGGAACCCACACAGAGTCACCAAAATTCACATTAATTCAGCAAGGAGAAGCTGTTGCGAACTGAAAAATATGACAGGTTCATTTTGGCCAAACGTGGGTTTTTTGTATGCCAGTTACAATGTTGATACTAAAAGATACCTGAAACTTAAAACTAATGGGGAAAAAAACCCAATTCCCTGTAAGTTTTTAAAAGTTACTTTTAAACTTTCAGATTTTTAATCAGATTTAACTGATTTGGAGTTGGAAAGTCCTTCCAATTGTCTTCAGTTAGACTTTTAATAATTTAGAGGTAAGGTTGATATCTAATGTTTAAGTAGCCATCTAGACAAATAAAATGAAACACAGAAGATCCTGTGTGCTTTAGATCAGATTAGGTTCAGTTACATGTAGTTCTTTCATGTCCCATGTACCTTAGTGTCCATTTGTATTTAGTTCTTTACCCTGGTGAAGGCAAAAGACAGCACCACATTCTTCTGTGGTACGGTGATATTATTATTTAGAGGAAAGAGGTAAACTGGTGTCTCGCATAAGCTGAGTTGCCATCATCAGACTCTGTTAATAGCTAAGGAAATGCTAAAACTTCTTTGGTTCTTAGACTTATACTAGTTCCTTTTAAAAGACATCCTTACTTGTATTCAGCATTATTCTCCACCTTCTTTTTCTACGAATACACTTTTCCGTTTCCTTTCAGACAAACTCTGATTTATTATTTTTTTGAGAAGTTGCAGGTTTTTTCCTTTTTCTCACACATTACATTTTTTACACAAGTAAAATCTACCTAGGAATTACAGTTCACTTCATGAAGGATATTGTAATTCTTTTTAATTCTAGTTCAATATAAAACCCTCCAAATTTTAAATTTTTCAGTTAGAAAAATTCTACCAGATTGGGTATTTCCTGTTCCAAACCTGTCTCAGAGCTGCAAACCCTACTTTGCTCCATCTCTGGGCTGCAGCCGCACTCCTAAAGAACAGAGGAAAGGACCCAAGAGAAGATGAATTTGTTGCTGAATTCTGGTGAAGCTTTGTTGAGATCAAAATATCTTCATAAAACATCTTGACTCCAGGGAACAGGAGCCAGAAAATGCTGCCTATTTTCTGATCAGCACTGGTGTTAAAAAGATTCCTTTTGGGTTTGCCATGAAGACTTGGCTTTTTGAAAGTGCTTCATTGGTATGAACTATTTCTTTTTCATCTGCTCATGAACTGTCTTTTACCTCATGTGCTCATATGTTTGTTTAAATGCCAGGGAATGTTAATTACTTACAATTTAATAAGACAATTAATTAAGGCACAGCATAAGTACAAAGTCAGAATGCCTGTTGCTTTTCTCAGCAGACAACTGATAGCTTTGAAATACTAACAAAAGCCAAGCTTTAGACATACAAGGCTATTATAGGGCCTATTATTTAATGTAGAGGTGAGTTATGGGCACATACTGAAAAAAAATTATCTTCATATAGAGACCACCGAGAATAATCTGGAGCCATAAGAAAAACAATAGATATTTTTTAAAAATCTAATAAGGAAGCTAAGGAAGTGGTACATGAAGTGAAATCTCAGCAATAAAGTAGTCTGGACATGTAATCAGGATGATGAAAGATACTTCCAAATATCTTCTGAGAGGTTACTCCCCTTTTTTTTTTCTTCATGTCCATGGAAAATGGAGAAGATTGAGTAAAATATAGAATTTATTAATGTGATTTACCAACAATAGGAGAAATATATGGTTGGCTAAAAATGTTCTAGTAGTGAGGACAGAAAAAAATTCATTAGTTGTGAGAAAGACTCTTAAGATCAGAGAGACAGTAACAGTGTAATATATAACCTACAGTGGAACGTTTTAAACATTTCAGACAGGAAGGATTCTAGTAATCTGTTTTAAACATGATGTTCCTGCTTGGTATGCTGGGTAAAGATTTTTTGAGTTTGCACTTGGCAAGAAGGCAATAGGTTTCTACCACTATATCTGTAAAATTTATATCTGATAATCTGATGAATCATGATGTAAGGAAGTTTTATTTTTCAGCCTGATGTTTTCCTTTCTATAGATGTATCATGTTCCTCCTAATTATGGTCAAATGGAAAGAAGAAAGGCAAGAAGAGTAGAAACAACCAAAGGAAGCATAAGTGGCTGCTTGTAGAAGTTTCACTGATAGTCTTCCACAGAGTTTACAACACATGACTTAATAAAAACCACAGAATAAGAAAAATTTATGGCACTTTTTATAAATTGCAGACTGAAACATCGAAATTACTTTTATTCTTATTTTCACATGTTCTGTTTAGTTTTAGATGAATCTCCAGGGGAAATCTGATATTTGTAAATGAAAATAAATATATATGCCAATTAATGATGGCTTTTGGATTCAATATATATAGACAGTGCAGTCCTAAATTGCCAATGCATTAGCATGTCCATTTATTTAATATTAATAGTAGGTTAGTGAGTTCATTTCCAGAAGTTCTTATGTGTATATTGTCACAATATTTACTCAACAGTTACATGAATCATCACCTATGCATGTATCATCCTACTTATGGCGCCCAAATGTTTGTTTCTTTATTGGTTTTATTAACTTTTCTAATGCCATTTCCTATCCTTGGAGCCATTAGTTTTTATTAAAAAAAAGAAAAACAAATAAACAAACAAACAAACAAACAAAAAACAAAAAAAGGGATAAAAACCAACCAACCAACAACAAAACAAACAAACAAACAAACAAATTAGGGTGAAAAATTCTATGACTGCAAGCACTTCCAGGCTACATCAAGGTGTCCTAACTTTCATTTGACAGCCTTGCTGTCTCAGATTGTGCACTTACTTCATGAGCTATTTTCCATAATAACAATTCTTCTACTAAGTATTGCAAATACTGATGCTATCAAATTACTAGCAGTAACCAGTAGAGTAAGTCTAGTATTGAATACTTCTTTCATTACTTATACATGAAATCTAGCATTGTAGCACCAGGAAACCATGCCCTGATCAATGCATACATATAGAGGTGCTGTAAATTTATGCGACTAGTATTGATAATCTGTAATCTCAAAATGAGCAAATAAGGGGACAAATTAATACAACACACAGATTGAGCAATGATTTACAGATATGGTATTAGCTCTGTGTCTGGGAGTTCTTCAATTAAGTTTTTCTTGTTATTTACAACTTTTCATTGGAATTTTCAGAAGAAGAGAGATGTTGCCAACAGAGATTCCAAACAAATGAAAACAACTGTGAATATTTTAGAACATCCTGGGTCTACTGGTTTCATGTGTGCACAACACCAGTAGCATAACTTAATGAATGGTGAAGCAATCCCTGTCATGCTGTTGTGGATAACATTATCCACGGACGTATGTATCCTGCCATCAAGTGTGATTTCCATTAATTAGTTCAGCAGACTGGTTGATGTAGTTAGCTCCAGTACTGATGGCAACAAAGCTGCCTTTGTTCAGGCTTCAGTGAAGGTTTAACCAGGATTCTTGGTATTCTTGGTGGCTGAAGCCTAAGTTGCTATTGCTTAGCAACTGGTGATTACTAATCAGATTAAAGTTACATGTGCTGTAATCATTCTTAATAGAAAGGCATATGATCTCGAGGGAGTGTGTGTATGTGTGTGAGAACAGAGGGCTGAAGATGGATGTAAGCACACATCAACATGTGAGAGATGGAAAACTACTGGAGTGAGCTTGATAGCATAGGAGGCCCTGCTTTCACTATCTCGATGATGTAGTAAAATTCAGGGTGGTGGAGGGGGGATTTGAGCATAATATTGCATCTTTTTGTACCAGTGAAAGCATTACACAAAAATATGTCATGTTCTATTTCTTTCAAAGGTGTCAATTTTTAGTCACTGATAATTCCCTTTTTATCCATAAATCAGAAAACTTTACGTGAAGTTTTGTGGAGAAAAAAAATCCTTCTCCCTCCCTTTTGTGGAATGAGCTTTTGTGGAATTGTTAAGGCTGTAAGATCATCAAGTCCAACTGTCCATTGAGTCCACCATTTGGGTGATGCAAATGATGGTAATTTCAAAGTAAGTGTGGAGGATATTTAAACAGGTCTTATTTTGTGGATTGAACATTTGAACGGAAAACACCTTTTCAATATCACAGAACTTATAAGGATTGCAGGTTTTCATGACTGCAACAAAACTAGGTGGTGGCCTGATCCCAGCAAGCAGCCAAAACACCACCCAGCTGCTTGCTCACTCCCTTTCCTATGGGACAGAGAGAAAATAGAAGGAACGTGAGAAGACTTATGGACCAAGATAATGACAGTTAGTAAAGGAAGTAACAGGTGTACATGGCACCAAAGAAAACAGAGGAATTCATCCACTACTTCCCATCACAAGGCAAGTGTGCAGCCACTCACTGGAAAGAAGGGACTCAGCACCCATAGTGATGACTTGGGAAGACAAATGCCGTAACCACAAACATCCCTCCTTCCTCCTCCTCCTCTGTGCGGGCTGACATGAAGAAAGCAAGCTTCATTCCAGCCAGACCCAGCAGAAACTGAAACTTTTCTGTTTGCTTTTTCCTTTTTGTTTTTTTTCTTTTTTTACTGGATGGGTTAAGAGGTATATGACCACTAGTGGCAATATGAGAAACTCAAACACATTTTTCTGCTTTTTTTTATTCTACTTGACATTATTTGATTTTTGGCATGGTGAATCAGCCTCCCTCTGTCTTAACAAATGTTTAACCATTTAAATTAATTTAAATAGCTCTAAAAAAAACCCCAAACTAGACAAGATCAAGGCCAGAACATCAAGATACTTTGAATGCTTGATCAGTGTGAGGGACTCGGTTTCTAACCCCAAACTTGACCCAGATAAAGTAACAGCTGACAGCTGATTCTCCCATGCTGAATCATTGTCAAAATTAGCAAGTTCTTCCAAGGCAGATTTACATTTCTCTTTGACTGGAAGAGGAAACCTTCATCAAAGCAGAAACATTCCTGCAAATAAATTTAGGTCTCGATGAGTTTATATTTTCTAAGAATAGGAAAAAAAAATGAAAAAAAAAGAGAAGGAAAAACAACACCAACAAAAACCCCAACAACAACCCCCTTCCCCACAAAAGTACTTATTCATCAAGGAGTAAGTCATGAAAACACTCCCCAGGAAATCCAAAAGGATGGGATGCATAAATAAGGCATGCTTACATGTTGCATTTTAAATAAGAGACTGCAGTAATGAGTACAATACAGAGCATAGCCATCAGTGCTACCAGAGGCAATTATCTACACTGATGTGATGGGAGATGATTCCACATATAAGAACTGAGGGTGTAGCAGTCAACTTTAACACAATAAATACTTTCAGTACTGGAAACTGATGACTAGAAAGTCATTGATATAAGCTGCCTGTCAGGATAGCGTGTTTTTGCTTATTTGGTTTTAGCTGCCCTTTTCACACAGTCATTTTCTTCCTGCCACCTGTAAATGCATGGTGTGTATTCAGTGCCTTTGCCATTTTCCTTTGGACTGACTCCAAATAAAATTTAACCAATGGAAGGTCTTTTATGAACAGACTGCATAATTCAACTCAAATTAGCTTTTTGCTCAGAGGCCAGAGAATGAATACAAAAAGTTATATTACT
This sequence comes from Corapipo altera, assembly GCF_003945725.1. NCBI lineage: Eukaryota > Metazoa > Chordata > Aves > Passeriformes > Pipridae > Corapipo > Corapipo altera. The sequence goes on along the minus strand of NW_020884883.1, from coordinate 2,915,968 downwards.
TTCAAAATAAAGTCATTAGTAATCATTAAAGCAGCAGCCAAATGCAGACAGCATTACAGCTGCATTAAAAAAATGGAAGTGGAAGTCAAACATTACTACTAATCACTGCCATTGTCCGGAAAGAGCAGAAATTAAGCACTGATTTAAATTCATTTTAAATCCCATTACTGAGAGATCAAATTGCTAAAATTGTGGAGGCCTTACTCATGGATTTCTATAGAACAAAACCAGCTTTGCATTCTGAAACACTCGCAAATGTTCTTAAGAGATACCAGAATGACAGCCTAGAAACTATATCCAGTTGCATGGGTGAATAATGGGCATGTGGAGGAAAGATTCCCAGTACTGTCTTGCTGACATGACTTGACTCTGATGGGGTGAAAAGTTGACAGGTTATTTTATTCTCCTTGTCCTTTCATTCTGAGACAACAAAAGAGAGATGAAAGTTTTGTCTTGATGGACACCTCTCCTGTGGGAATTGACAGAGTTCAGTAATTCATTTTCAGCCAAGGAGTTTGTCACTACCAGTCTGGGCTTGATTTGAACATTGCATCAGAAATTAAAATCTCAATATTCCATTTGCAGCTTCTGGACTTTCTGATGACTCTATTTATGACCCTATTTATGGGTTTGAATAAACAAAGATATGGAGAAGCAAAATGGCACAAACAGTAATCATTTGTTTTCCATTTGTAATGTGAGCTTTGAAGACCCTTACACAAGCCTTTCTCCTCCTTCTGCTGAAAATGCAGCCATGGCTGAAATAATGGAACTATATGTAACATCCCAGAAAATGTTTATGGATGTCCTAAACAGTTACTAGAGTCAGATGGTGAAAAAAATGGATTGCAATTGAAAGATACTGTTTTCAAGGTACTGAAACTGCACAACTGTAAATTAAATGGTATGTTAGCTTCCTATATATTTTGTGTCTGTGATTGCCAGATCAAAATGAAGGCCCTGCCACACCACTGTGCTGCAGAAGTTTAGTAAATCACCATGTGTCATCTGAGCCTTGGTAACTGAACTTATTTACACCGTTATACTGTTGGCAGATATGATCTAATTCCAGGTACTTTTACCCCCAGGCAGATGGATAGTTACACCAGCAGAGCTGATATTCTTAAGCACATTAAACCATCCAAATCTGATCAAGCATCTAAGTTAATATTATTAAACCCCTTTTTGTTGATTTTTTCAGCTGTGTGAGTTCTTCCAAAGTGCAAGCTGGAAGTATTCCTGATCATGGATTGTTGCCAGGGCAGGAAAAGGCCGGGCCAACATCTGTCCAAAGCACCTTTAGTGTGTTGCAGATACAGGAGAATAAAGAGTCCATGTGCATAATGTTGATGACCTGGGCTCTGCGTGGGTATTTGCCCACATACAAACCTCAATGAGAAATTCTTGTAGTGGACAAGGTCTGGAAAGTATTTTGCTTTGTGACTCAAGGAGGATTAGCAGCACTTAAGTGTGGAAGAATTTAGGTTGTTCCCCTCCCAGTGTAGCAGCTACAAACATAACTGCAGTTAGCAAGGTGATCTGAATAAATACCATCCTTGCTGAGAGCAAATATTTGTATTCAGTTTCTCAGTTCCTTTTGAAGTAATCTTGACAGTCCAGCTTAATGTCATTTTGCTTTAGGCCCTCATTGAGGACCTGAGGTGAAGAGCCTGGCAACCCAGCACTTCCCTTAGTCCCTGGACATATGGCCTCGACAGTGATCAGTCTAGAGCTGGCCACTTCTCCCCATTAACAGTAGAAGACAAGGGTGCACAGGGTCCCAGATGCTTCAGTGAAAAGCCTATCCTTGAGAAATGAAATGAAAATTTAATCGCTTTTGGGGACATCAGTCTAGCAAACTTGAGGATTAGGAACTGGCCAAGCATCTGTACACCTTTTGCAGCATCCTAAATATTGATTCTGTCCACCCCACAATACAGAGCTTATAATTTTGCTTTCCAGTTTCACTGGCCACACACAGAATTGATTCTCCCTCAGCTTCATTTCTGCTTGCATCAGAAGGAAAATCCAAATAACCCAGCAGCTGCACAGGTTGTAGTTGAATGTCGCAACCAACAAACAGAAAGGTCCACCTCAGCCCCATTGTAACTGGTTTTAAAATATAATGAGTCACTGAGGCTGTGTATCCTAAGCAATCACAGAAATATCTGCTATATATTCCACAGTTTTTAGAGCAACTAGAGAGAACCCGAAGAGGGTTGCACCTGCTGTGCAGAGTACTAAACAAATGCATTAGTAGGAAAGCTCTCCGTGGTGAGGTAGTTGGCAGAAACCTTTCCTTTGTAAAGCACAACCTTCCTGAAACTGAGACTGTTTATGGGTCAGTTCAAAACAAATTCCTTCCTAAAGTAAAAATGCAGGGAAAAAAGAGATTTCTAAGTGTCGAAGCATCCTATTTTTACATTTTTAGAAGTTTGATTTTTCTAGCTTGAACATGGGCTGCTTCAGATATCTTTTAACTTGTGAAAAAGGCAAAAACTGCACAAAATTAATTTGAAAATATAGATGTTTCTTTCACTTTAGATTCTCCCTTAACAGTTTCATTAATTTTAGGTTATTTCTTATGTGTGCTTTTATAATTTATAGTTGAAAATTGCTGTGGGAAGGGCGAAAAGTTTGTTTGGTCTTTCCAATTATTTGCAGTCCTTCTAAAGACCTTGTAGTTTAAATACTTCAGTAGAGCAGCTAGTTGGGAGTAGACATGCATGCACAAAATCCTCAGGTGAGCTTCAACCTGTGATATATTACTTGCACCTCAATAGGTTGGAAGAAGAGGAGGAAAAAAGAGAAAGGAAAGACTGGTGAGGGAGGATTAAAAGGAAGAAGAAGAAAAATAAAGCAGATCTATGAAGGAGATGGAAAAGAGAAGGATATGAGACAAGGGAAAGATGAAAAAGATGAAAGGAAGCAGATGAGAGAGCAAGTCTTGCGTTGCAATTGCATGGGAGGGGGAAGGGAGAGGAACTAATGACCAATCACTGGAAAATGCATTAAATTTGAGGGATGAATCTGAGCATAACTTCAGCACCATCCACGGGATGATGAAAACAGGGCAAAGAAAGGAGGCATCCTGATCCATCACTCTGCCTGCTACAGCTGCTCCAGACCCATGATTCTTTCTAGGAAGAAACCTTGTTGTGGTTATTGCTATTTTTGAGAGAGAAAAATGGCTCATTTATTAGGTACTGCATTTCATATCTGCTTAAATCCCCAAAAGGAAGCTACATATTATATATCAAATAATTGTATTTGCTAAATAAGAAACCCTACCAGCTGTCAATCATAACACCTCAGTATTTAGGTGTTCACAGAAATCCTCACTGAGATCCTCACAAATTGACTTGTGTAGTAATGAAACCCATAGGCATCATTTTTCCAGTTATATAGAACTTCATCATCTAATGTCAAAAGGCCTTATTGGGGGGGATTCAAGACTGCAGCTACTAAAGTTAATTTCTGTTTTCAGTGGAATTGCTGGCTTTGCACTCACATCCCATTGGGGTCAAAGGGTTTTCATACTAAATGTCTCCTACCATGGTAGATCAGTGTAACAAATGCAGTTGTTCTGTAATGTTAAAATATATTATTTACTGAACATTTGAAAGACGGGGACACTGCTCAGACCTTTTACCCCATAAACCAAATTGGTAAAATCAGAATGCCATGACCCACTAGTAATAATTGTGCTTTTTACCAAAAAATAAAGTAAAATACAATGTGAGCATATCTAGTTTTAACCTGAAAGTGGAAAGGTTACAAAATCCATGTTCTTTTAAACATAGTTTAATATTAGAGATCTCAGTAATTTTTAAGGAGAGTCTTAAAGAAATGCTTTTCGTCAGAATGAATTTGAAATATATTGAAAACTAAAGGTTTTTCTGGGGTATCCAGAAGTCTTGGGTTCGTAGAATAAGGATCATGATTCACAATAATAAGATAATATATTTTTAATATTCCTACTTTTTAATATAGAATATTTGAAATTCCTCTCACAGATCCTGAAAAGCAATAAAAAGTAAATAGCTCAATTAGGGGCTTGACACAGTCATTCAGCTGTGAAAAATCCAGGAAGAAAGGGCTTTTAGAAATTTCTTAGACTCTTTGAAGTATGTCATGGAGAGCCATGTCTGAACACGATGTCTTGTCACTGACTTACTCTTTTTTTGCTTACAGTCACTTGATAATTTTGTTATGGAGAGGTAGAGTTATTTAACTGAATTAGTCATTTAAATTCTAGAAAGACTGAAAAGTGACTCTGCTTTAAGAGTCCCTGGCATTATATAACACATTTTTCCATTTATTGCTTGAAGTGGGACAGGGAAGAGGAACTTGCAGACTTTGGGGTAAAAAAGGATAAGGTTCCTCTGAAAGAATTCCAAGAAGCAAAATGTCCCTGGCTGGCTCAGACAAGGTTTCTGTGGGGAACCAATGCCTTTCAGGGTGATCACAATAGTGCTAAGGCAACCCGTGTTTTGTGGATAATTTGCATCTACCAACAGCTGGGATGCAGGAATTAGCGTACCAAGAACAATATGATCCCTGACAGCTTCAGTGGTCCCCTGCAATATACTTTATTCTTTTTCCAAGACAGTACGTGAGGGACACAGTCATCTCCTTGTCCCCGATTTATTGGGCTGTGTGCCTGGCTACTCTCTCTGACAGCTGATGCCTGTTTTCATAGTCCTGCTGTCTGAAACTATGCTGTAAAAAAGTGGACAGGGTGAATGAAAGCAAGAGATCAGAGATTCCTTAGTCCTGCTCTTCAAGGGGTGGGGAGGGTTTTTGGGTTTATTAGTCTTGGTAGTAACCTAGGGATTCTTCAATATTTATTAGTGTAATATATAAGAAAAATATATTTGTGTTTGGAAAGTGAAACAAATTATCTCTCTTGGGCACAATTTAATATGACTAATGAATTCTCCAAGTTATGAAAGGGCAGATGAAAATATTAAAAAATAAAATAGAAGAAAAAAGCAGAGAACCACATCATACCACAGGAAAAAGCCATACTGTAAAGCCAATTGAATTTCTGGCCTCTGTGTCTGAAAGTGGCATAGCAGAGTAACAAAAATGTACAGAGAAGAGTGAGAAGGATGATGAAAGATTTAGAACAGGTTTGCCACAATAAAATACTAAACAGATTGCTTCCCTGGTTTGGAAAAGGAAGGAATAAGGAAGGGATATTGTAGACGTCTACACAATTATAAATTATATAGACATAGTGCATAGGGCTCAATGATCCATTATTTTTCACAACCAAGGAATAGAAGCACCTAATTTAATTATCAGGCATCTTGATAAACAAACAAAAAGGAAATTCTTTTTCAAATAAAGCATAATTAAATTGTGAGGTGCATTGGCACAGGATGCAGTAGAGGCTATCAGTATAAATGGGCTCAGAGAAGATTAGATAAATCCATAGAGGATAGATCCATTGATGACTATTAAAAATTATGGTCTAGACTAAATTTCTGTCTCAGGAAGTCCCTTAAGTGCTGATTGCAGGAAGCTGGAAAAGTATTGTAGGCAATGTACGTATTTGCCCTGTTTCCAGCAACATCCATTTTGGGCCAGTGCTGGAGCCAGCATACCAGGATAAGCAGATCTTTGCTGGACTCATCAGCAACACTTGGGTGTCTGTATGTCTGTGTGTGTGTGAGAAAAGCAAGAACAAAAAAAGAGAGTCTGTGATGAGAAAAGCAAAAGCAACTTAATTAAACAATGACTTCCTCTGACTGTTAATACTTTTTGCACAGGCCTCTTGCAAAGGAAACCTCAATAACCTGAAATCTGATACTATCATCTTTAATATTTATTTCAATCAGAGTTTTCCCTACCCAGCTGTGTATTTGTTGCTTCTCAGCATGCTGTCAGAACAATGCATGAGAATATCGTATTGACAATACTGCCACCTGGCCTACGTCTGTCATGTCATGGCTGGGCTTCACAAATGAAGATTTGGGAAGGGCACTACCCACGTTTGTTACAAGCACGTTGGTGGCTAAAAAGGCCAATACGAGACAGGCATGTCCAGTTGCAAAAGGCACAGCAGAAAGACTCCTTAGGTGGTATATTCTGCAAGGCACGATTCTTTCTGCATTGTCTTTTTTCCTCAAGAGTGATCCTGCGTGCGTTCTCAAAAGCATCAGCAGCGTTATAGATGGTGTGTCTCCAGACCTCCCGATTGGAGGCCAGAGTAGACCAGCGATGATGATCAATATGGCCAAGGCTGAGATGTTGTTTCAGGGAGTCCTTGTATCTCCTCTTCGGGGCTCCTCTCTTGCGGCAGCCGGTGGCAAGTTCACCATAAAGCAAGATCTTAGGGAGGCGGTGGTCCTTCATCCTTGAGGTGTGTCCTGCCCAGAGCAGCTGTGTTCTCAGTAACATGGCCTCAATACTTGTGACTGCTGCTTGTTCTAGAACAGATGTATTGGTCACATAATCTGACCAGTGGATGTTTAGGATTGTTCAGAGGCAGCGTTGATGGAAGTGTTCTAGGAGACGCAGGTGGTGGCGGTAAATGACCCATGATTCAGATCCGTATAAGAGAGTAGACAGCACTATGGCTCTGTAGTAAATTAAACAGTGCCAGAAAAAAGGCGCAACAAATAGGAATTTGATTATTTGTAATAGCGGTCAGCGAGGTCCCTGTCTTAGTTTTAAGCTTGGCCAACTAATTTTCACTGTCCCAAATAATTCCCAGGGAATTAGCATGGGCAAGGGACCATTCCTCATCACAGTTTGAATGAAGCCAACCTGTTCTTGAAGATATGGCTGGACCACAACAGTTGGCATCATGAGAGAAGGAGCCTTCACCATGTCTAATTTACTATATAGATGTTATAATATTGATTGGATGTAACTTTTTGAGGATTAGACGAGGAAATTTATAGGTTTACCAGAAGTGATTTTGGTTGCTTGAGGAAGAGCTGAACCAATCCAATTAGCTGTCTCCCAGGAGGGATTAGAGATCCATAACAGGTCACAGCCATGCAGGCATTTGGTTATTTCCCATAGGTCAGGACCAGCCTCGTGAAAATTATGTCTGTTCTCATGACATAACCAGAACAGACTGGGGATATCTTTGGCTAGAGTCAAAGGCCACCTGCAAGAAAAGCTTTAATTGCATAGCGGCCTAGTGGACTTTGAGGTACAGGAGATATCTCTTCTAGATCTCTAAGTATGTCTAGTCTGGGAGCGGTGATTTTGTTTTCTCATATCATGGAGTGATATGGTGAGTGGCCTGTATTCATACTCTGTACACATTCTGTGATCTGTAATTATATGATCAAATGAAATTGCAGCTGCAGCTTAATTCAGATATTTTAAGGCCTGTGTTTTCTTTCATCTGTTGTCAGACAATATAGCAGGCACTATAAGACAAAACTAAAAAACAACAGCTACCACAGGGAGTTTGCAGGCTGAAGGAAACGTACATATAGAAAAAAAGTTGGTGTGTGGTCCAGTGTGGGCTAATAATAACTAAATTAAATTCCATTGAACTGAGAAGTTCAATATCAGTTCTAGTCAGTCTTGCTCTTATATTGTGATGGAGAAGGCAGATAATTGATTGTAAGTCTTGCTGATATGAACCTTTTAAAGTATGTGAGCAACAAGTCCACTGAGAATGGGGCCTATTTTGTGGATGGATAGGTTATGGAAGAAGTGCAGTTAAGAGATGGAAACAGCATGCCTGGTTATTAAGGATAGAATGAATGCATAAAAAATGAGGGCCAACATAAAGGCATATCTTGGTGCAAGACTTTGCAGGTGAAGAAACAGAATTTAAACTGATATGTCATGTCAGATAGTACATTGACAGGTTAAAATTGAGATGATAAAATTTGAAGGATGGGCAAAGTGATTATTCATCCCTGCCACAGAGCATACCTTTGCCCAGATTTGGCCCATACCAACTGGTGCTTCCCTAGATAATGTCTCCTTAGCAGGGTATGGAACAGCACAAGCCAGGGCACACTCCTAACAGACATTCAGCCTGTTCTGAGGACAAAAGCTGTGCCATGCCAGCTTGATCTTGGGTGCTGGCCTGTGTCATTTCCCACTGTGCATGTACTAGCTTCAGGGCTGAATGAGCCGTCTGGATCTGTCAAGCTGGTTTCAACTCAGCAACGTCTCCTGACGTTTCCAAGCTTAAGTCTGGAAAACTTCAGCTGTGAAAGGTTCCTATCACAGTTTTGAGTGTCATCTGTGCAGTGTTGCACTGGAATGCATGACAGATATATCACTTTTTTAAAAAAGAAAATGAGATACTATATGTAAATGACAGTTTGTGCTCTCCTACTTATGCAGATCACATCATCATTTTACTATACATTCAACTTTCATAGAAGCTGACATGTCTGCGCTTTTAGAACCTTTCATTTTTTGTCACTATTTTGAGCCCTTTTGAGACTTTTCCCACTATTTTTTAGTTTCAGTTTCAGAGGAAGGTTCTTGCTTTCTGTTTAGACCAGTCTGTGATTCAGCAGTTTGTATATTGAGATGTGTTCCTTGTCTGTGATCTGTGTATTCCATACATTGTTTAAAAACTTTTATCGTAAATCATCCTATTTTCATAATCTCATCTTTGTTTGCAATTTTTTGCCCATTGAAGCATTCCATGCTAAGAGAACCATTTCCTTCTATGTCCACTAGTGTAGAAAGTTCTACTAGTAGGTAGCAAACGGCAAGCTGAGATACTGTGAATTTTTGAGATAGAGAAGGTGAATGACATAAAATAAATACACTCGTTCTATGACAGGTGCATTTCAGAATGTGCCATAATTCTGTGATAATCTCCATGACTTCATTACTATGACATATGAAGGTTGCTGCTGTGCTCATGAATGAAGGACATGCTTTTCATTTCTGTGGTCAATAATAAAAATTATAATTTCTGGGAGAAATTTAAACTGAATAAACAAAGACCATGTATGTCTGTTTCTGAAGGAATAATACAAGTTTGAAGTACAGTTCAACCTCATATGAAGATTATCTTTGCAATACTGCAAGAGCCACTGAGACTCTAGATTAATTATGCCTCGTAAGTGAAGAATACAAAAATTGAATGTCTTCAAGGACTGAAGGAACTGACAGTAGCCTTTTTAAAAGACAATATAAATAATGAAGTAGTGCTGTGAATAGGTATAGTCATAAAATATAAAGAAATAAGAAGTCCTCATGCTTAGGAAGTAAACTAATCACTAAGAGCTGCTCATATCCCTCATACAGATTCATAAACTTAAGAAAATCACAAAGGAATTCTAAGTTCCTTTGAAATATTTGCAATTGACCCTATTCAAAACAGAATACAGCTTTTCTGCAGGAAGGAAATTCTATCTCTTTGTGCTCTCTATAGGCTCTTCTAGACAAAAGGCTCACTGACACTAACAAATGTATTCATGTAGGATAGCTACAAGAAAGAAATTAATTCTAATCCTAATTCTACTGTAAAATTGAGACAGAAAGAGATAGTTGTATTGTCCAAATTTGCACAGGAATGTTTACAGCAAAGTCAGAATCTGACTTGTGGATCCCATCGCATGACCTTTCCCTTAATTTTGAAAAGGAATTTATTTTCTTTTTTTTTTCTCCAACTCTTCAGACCCACAAATGTTTAGTTTTCTTTAGCCTACTCCTAACATTTTAGTCTACTTTTGGGCAGAGCTTGTTATAGAATGCTAATTTCTTGCAAGGAAGAAATAATGTTATGCATAAATTTTGTAATTGTTTCTGAATATATGTGCATGATAGACCTCTGGAATAAATTTATAGCTTTTCAAAAAAAAAAACACTACTCTTTCAATATTTTCAATATTTATTAACATCTAACATCTACTGAAGTTAGCATAAGATCTCCTAGTCATTTACAAGAATGTAAACAATCCTTCTGAATATTTTTGTTATAGCTTTTATTTGATTCCTTATTCCTTACTCCCGTGCAACCACATTAGAGGACAGGCTTATGAGTTATACAATATAGGCGGATCATGTGAGCAAGGTCTCCATGGGAACTGCCTAATTTGTGCTTTTATTTAATTAGAGTTGTCCATTACCTTTCCAAATGAAGTTTAATTTAAATTCATGTGCCAGTCATTTTAAAAATTGTGTATGACTTTTTATCTGTCACTAACTGAGATCTCTTGAAGGCTGTATTTTATCAGAGTGAGTTTATTTAACAATTGAGTTTATAAACAAGATGTTTATTTGACAGCTCAGCCTATCCAACAGTCTTAACATCCTTGGGACTAATTCTCTAGGCAGCATCTGTGCTATATTACCCATTGTTATCAATTATATATTCTTAACCTCAGGAATTGTTAAAATCTCTGAGTAATTGCTTGAGAGATCCATATGAGTACATTAACTCATTTTGCTTCCTGTGAGATAATTGGGGAAAAAAAATCAAAGTACAAATAAAAAGTTTACCCAAGACCAAGAAATATGTAAAACACATGTGTTTGTTAAATGGAGCATTGAAATGGGAAAAACAATGTCTATTGTAAGCTGCACAAAAAAACCCAGCTTGTCTGATAGAGAAATTGAGGTACTCTTAAGAAAAGTCTGAGTTGGTTCAAACTTCCATGAATGTCTACCTGAGGGTATGATAACAAGAACTGATGCAAGTTATTTAGAAGTCATCAGTCATCAGCTGTGCAAAAACTATGGTCTGCAACACCTGATTTTATCTTTCTCTGAAGAGCTGGTGGTTGAACTTACAGCGAGAGGCTATGGAGTGCTCCATAGCTCTTCTCAGGGGTCTGTGCTTGTAACACACACAGATGGAAAAAAAGAGTAAAGTAAAAGGCTGTATATACTCAATAATTTCCACATATTTGCTGGTGTTGACACCAGCAAATATGGAAATAGGGAAAAAACATAAAACTCATTAAAAATATAGTATTGGGTAAATACATGAAACATGTTACTGTGATATTTTGTATCCTAATCTATATATTCTTAAACCAATCTTGCAATTTACAGAAGTGTTACTGACCCAATTTTCCATATGCAGCTCTGTTATAGAAATATCTAAACTAAGTGCCTGGTCCAAAGCTAGTTTGTATTCCAGCATGACAGGAGGGCAATGCAGCGGCAACAAACTGCAACTCTGAAAGAGGTATAAGCAGGGTAGCTCAGAGCTGCACTCAAGCCATTTAAGTGGTTTCTGCATTCATGCAGAATATACATATCACCTGCATTTAAGTACTTTTCTAGAATTACAGAAGTGATGTCTGGCACAAAAGAAAACATTACTGATAGGAGAAAGTCACCATCACATCATTGTCAGAGTTCACAATGGCAGAATTGAACTGATTGTGTATAAAAGGTAATAAAAGTGGCCTGAGAATCATAAGTGGAAAGTGCTAAAGGTGCAACTGGAAGGACTGACAATAAGGATTCTTCTGGAATAAATACATGAAGCTTAAAAGGCAGTAGAACTCAATGCAGCTGAAAAAAGTTGAAAAGAACAATGTAAAAGATCTTATAAAAAAGACATTTATTAATATGACATTAGTGATTTGAAAATGTCTGGCAAAATTAAAAAATTAATAATAATAATTGATGAGCATTAGAACAACTGGCAAAGAGGGATAGATACTGCAGATAATAGCACCTCAGCAGCTTCACGTTATCTGAGATACTGAATGGTAATAGGTATCACTGAGTGGATTTAAAAACTAGTGGAGAGTTTATGTCTGGATATAGAAAAATATCAGAGGTATTAAATAGCTACTTTGTTTCTGTCTTTTCAGAAGAAGAGGGTGGCGATCTGCTCAAGTCGGGCTTCAGTTTTCCAGGGACGCCAGAGGAGGAGCTAGGTACAGATACCATCTCTCAGATAACTGGTACTGCTTGAGCATCCAGAGGCTGGGCACAGCCGCGGGGTGAGGCAGCAGGAGGCTGCTCTGCGGTACAGCCTCCCTTCAACCACAGAGCCCACAGCAGGCATGGCACCACGTGGTGTCAATGAGAGTGGCCAAAAACCTCTCAGTAAAATCCTTCTGGGAATTTCTCACCTGCTCTATAAGGTTAGAGAATGGAAAGCAAAAAAAACACATCAGATTTGGGTAACACCCACACAACCAAGAATTCAAAAGAAGAATTACCAACCTTACTTCTTTGTCTTTTTCTCTTTGTTTTACCCCTTAGAAAACATACTAATTGCAGATGGAGTTTTCAATGTTACCTTTTCAATTTGAATAAGTAACAAAAGCAGGGAGAAATCAGAAAATCTTAAAGTCCACAAGTGAAATCTTGATACTTCTGTCTTACAAAGCTGGTAGTAAAATATCCCACTGGCTTCAGTTTTATACATTTAGATTGGGCAAAATTGTGTTTCTGTTCCTGTATTTTCATATTCAGATTCTCACTAGTTTATGTGAAATCCATCAAAATTTTGATTTTTGTGCAATTACTTTATGTGGATTTTTTTGGAAGAGAAATATAGAAAGTGATTTCTGTGTGTTTGCTAGTTAAAGCTCCCTTTATTCAGTGTGAGCTTACTTACATTTCAGAAGTCAGTATAATTTTTCTCTTTTTGTGCATATGCTTACGTTAATACATTGCAACAGTTTATTTTGTGTTATTAGGATATTGTTGTAGTTGACAAGAATACTATAAGCTCTCTCCCTGACTGTATTGTTGCACATTGTTAGGAAGATAAATCATAGTTGCTATATTAAGGAAAAGTACGCAAGCAGTTTGAACAAGGAGCATGAATTTAGGCAGGGGTTGTCATTATGTTTGAACAATCTCTTAGAACAGGATTTTCTAAAACAAGTAGTGTTGTCACTCAGTTACACTCAAATCAGGAAGTTCCATAAATGTTCAGTGTAAAAATATCTGTATTGGACTTAATATTCAAAAACAAGTGAAAAAAAGCTACAGGTAAGTCCAGACCCAAAGACTGGACAGAAGGAGATGTTAAGAAGAGACTGAAGAACCTTCAGGCAGTTTCTGCCTTAATCAAAACAGTGTAAGCAGGAAGATATGGTTAAACATGAGGCTTCCTAGGAATCTCACAAGTGGATCCTATGGAGGAGTCATGAAATAAGCAAATATCTCAGCCTTCTTGGATGTTTGGAGGTTTTTCGTCCTGCTGTCCCATTTCGTAGCACACAGAAAGGAGTTCAGATGGGTTAGAATCTCATCTAAGAGATGGAAAGTAATTCAGTAGTAGATGTCTAAACTGTAGATCTCTGGAGTTCCTTTAGAATCAATGAAGAGTGATAGACTTTTCCAGGACATAGCAGGTTTTGCCTACTTAAGAAGCTTAGTGTAGAGTGAGATAAATCATACCCTAGAAGTGTGTCAAAATTGTTCTCCTTCCCATTTGGTTGAGAAAGAACTGCAGGATTTCTGAAGCCAGAATAAATGATATATAAGTCAACAGTATTAAATGTCAGGTGTCTACAGGAGCAAGGGCCCTCATATAAAATAGGCAATAAACATTGACACAAAGATATGTGCTAACTGATCAATCATACAGCACCGTAACTAAGAAGATGGGGATTAGTCAGAAAGGAGAAACAGGAAAGCCAGAAACATAAAATCACAACCAGACTACAAATAAATTAAGCTGCTTTCAAAAAATTTCAGCTATTTATGGCAAAAGGACTGAAAAAACCCATGCCAAAAACAAGGGCAAGGAACGATCTATCTTTGCTCCTCAATTATGTACTCCTGTTGGAATTCTCTGAAACTGAGTACCAAAGATCTCTAGATCATTCATAGAAAGAGGTGAGTGGCTTTAATATTTTCAGAAGACAATCCTGTCCTTCTGACTTAACTATCAAACTGCAGGTGGCCAAAACATGCGGATTAAATGTTATGACTGGGTTACTAAAATTATTAGAGAGATACCACTGCCCAAATTAAGGCATGAGACCATATGCCCAAAGATAGTAAATGTGAGGTAGAGAAAGATAGAAAAGAATGGGAAAAAGAGGGGGGAGGGGAGAGACAGAGAGTACAAGAGAGACAGACTAAGTAGAAAAATATCACCACTCCGGGGATTATGACAGAAATCTTCTTCTGGTCTTCTCAGTGGTGAGGGTTCCAGTCTTGTCAAAGTGATAGCTGAAGCCTGGCTCCATGGAGGGAAATCCAAGATAGTGAGAGAAGCTCACAAAACAGAGTCCATAAGGGTTTATATTATGCTTAAGATAGGTGGAAATGCCCCGGTACCTCCCCTGGGGCTGAGAGTTTCACACTGGGTGATGTAGTACTGGATCACAGACATTTCAGGAGTTTTTGACACCTTCTAAGAGTTTACAGCTGCCTGTTACGTGAGCACAGCTGAGCCAATTATGGCCCATTGTGGCCCCATCAGCAGACATGAATGACTTCAGGCTTCATGTGAATGTCTGGTGCTTCCCCAGAAGGGAGTTAACACAGCTGAGTCACTCGTGTAAGGATTCGATTCAAGGGATTTGCCTCTTTCCTCATCTTGTTCAACACCCAGCTTGTAGCCTGATTGTTTGAGCCATTAGCATTCCAGTGTCTCACACTAGTGGATGGTTCTTCTTCTTAGTCCTGGGATAACTGGACAGTAGTAACACCTTTATCTTATCTCAGGTTCCCATCACAGTTCAAATTAGTAGGCATATTCAGGGAGGGCTGGGCTTCAGTGAGCAGTTACTTCTTTGCACAGTTTACTACAGTGAACAAAAGTCTTTCAGTGATTTTAACAACATTTAAGACATCAACCATTTCAGTGTCTCACACTGGACACCATTAGTAAAAACATATGATGTCCCATTCTCCCCTAGAGAAAATCACTGAAATTGATAAGGCTTTTATAAAAGTTGTTGGATAGTAAGTTAAATTCTGTGTAGACAAGCTCTGTAGTTATAGCTGTGCTAGTGTAATACAGCTCTACCAATGGATAGGATATATCTGTCTGTCCTTCTGTCTTTCCTCCAGTATTGTGTTCTGTCACTTGAAGATTTGAGTTCAAATCCATTAACTGAATATAACATTAGTGAAAAAACTGCAAACTATTAGATATTTCTCAGTCTCCACTTTTTATTGCTGTTGCATAAGTATAAACTTAAATATTCATTGAAGAGAAATCTGATTCTGGGTGAATACTGTAATCACTGAGCAATGGAAATGGGCTTGCTCTCTTTCTGTATATACATAACCCAGTGACTACTTCATTATTTTGTATGAACAGCCTCAATATGAAGGACTGTTAGAGACCTCCATTCCAGAAGAAAACACAGAAAGGGCTTTCCTGGTGAAGTGAAATAGTTTCCCAAGTCAAAGCAGAGTCAAGATGATGTTCTTTAAGGTAGTTGTAACTGCAGGGCCATTCATTATTCTAAACTCCCATTGTCCCAAGGAGCTTCAAGTTATGATCTCTCTGGTACTGAAGAATTTCTGACTCCAAGCCTTTATTTGTAAAATGAGTTTAGTATTTCCTAGTGAGGTTTTAGGGCTTTGGTGGGGATTAATTAATGTTTGCACAGTATCTCACCAGAGTGAAAATGCTGAATAGTCATTAAATAATATTATTAATAAAATGATCCGCTGCCTTAATTGGAAAAAGGTATCAAGGGATGGGACTGATCTCAACTCTTTTACACCATTGATTCTATGAAAGACTTCATTAGATAAAACAGGCAGAAATGCAATGGATTCCTTCAAAAAAAGCTTACCCGAATGTTCATAGTCTGTTCTTGAAAACAATATTTTATAGCTTTTCCATTAACATTTATTTGTCAACAGAGTTCAGGGCGATAGGTATTATTGTTACAAGATTCACATACCGAAAATTTCAATTTTTTTCACTAGTAATATCTCAAATCAGCAACCTGATAAAGTGTAAGATAAACCATACTGATATGGTTTGAAGCTGGCTCCCTGCCAAGTCTCCAAACCTTACCACAAGAGTTCCCACCCCCCCAAACCTCAGGGAGAAGAGGGAGAAAAACAACCAAGAAAACCCGAAACAAGAGAGAGACAGCTAAAGTGGTATATATAAATATATTTACACTTATATTACAATTATATACAATTAAAATATATATACAGTTTCACAAGGGAAAGGGAAGGGGAAGGGAAAGGGAAGAAAACCAAAATAAAATATATATATATAAATCAGTAGCCCGAGATGTAGTAACTAAAGAGTTAGTAGAAATATCCCACCACTCTCCTTGGGACAACCGAGAGTCGCTCCAGAGTCGCTCCGGGACGATCGCCGGCAACCTCCACCTCCCAAGGTCGACAAGGCCTTACCAGGCCTCGCTCCCCAACACGGCAGACTCAACAGCAGGGAACCTGCACCTCCAAGCCGCCAGAAGGAAAGAGAACAAAGACCTTCCCTCCTTTCTTCTTATAGTCTGGTTTACGTAAAAATCGTAGGGAATACTGGGTAAATCTAGACCCTGCCTTGGTTACAAACCAAGGAAGGCCTAGACCAAACCACCACAGATATTCTTCCCAGGAATGCCAAGGCAGTGGAAGGATTAAAAAAGGTTTATTTCAGATGCAAGGACCACTTCCTAATGATGCTGCACACACCAGGCCCCCAGGGAAAAAAGGCAATGCCCCGCCTTCTCCAAGGCTTCTTGTATCTTCTTTCTCTTCTCCCCCACCCTCCCTGGCCTGAGGAGGCCTCGCACATGTCTGCATGTTATGTCTCTGCATACCAGGGAGAGAGAGAGCTTGCTCACAGCTTCTCCCTGCAACTTTATCTGAAATGCAGAAGGAAGACAACAAACATCTAACCCCTTTGAGAAGGCATTTTACAGTCTTCCTAAGCAAAATCAAGTTCTAGCTTTCTGTCACAAATTCTTCCGAAATTATACCTATCCCTACATAAATGTAGCAGAGCAAGAGATCTGACATGCATCATCTCATGCAGCTCACTGTAAGTCATGAAAACTGAAGTTCTTCTAATTCCTAGCTTTCATCTAGCTGGTGTTTATATTATCTGAATAATGTTAGTGTATTAGAAAATAAACATTTTATAAAACTACTCTTTTCTATGCTGTCTAGAAATTTCTCACTGTCTTATTTACTTTAGGCCTGTAAAAGATAAGGCAACATTTTGCTTTGTGTGTTAAAAGCAAACAGTGCAATCTTAACAAGAGACAGAAAAAATGCCATGTTTGAATGGCATTCAAATAGTTAAAGAAAGGTAAACAGGGAAGATGGGATGAACTTCTCTTTAAATATAGATTTTAATAGCTAACATGCACAGAGTAAAAAGGAAAAAATAGATTATCGAAAAACTATTTTAACACCTTTTTATAGGTAAGGAAAACATTTATTTTACATAAGTTTTATGCATAGCCACTTCGAATGTCAGGCAAAGAAAGAGAACTTGCACTAAAGGCTTTTTGTTTCAGTAAATTACTGTTTTCTCTTCAGGAATGGATATTGAGTTGATGTTAAGAAAAAGGCTGAAACCTGTAAACTAGGTTGCAGTTACTAATAATGCTCTTAACCTGCCCCAAATGCAAAGTAAACTCTAAAGGAGTTTAAGCACAGGTTACCAAAATGTATTTTTATTTCACAGTCATGCTTTCGATTAATTGGTAAGGTTCAAGTGTCAGACAGTAACTCATGGTTATTCAATCGCTGTTGATCGTATGATCATGACATTATGACCGTATGAGTTGAAAGGAAGAAAGGATATAACCGTTCTTGAAATTAAAGCATAAATAAAGGCCTGGCTTTTCAGTGTGTCTCTCCTTCTACCAAATTATCCAGCTTTACTCAGTGTAGTCAGTGTCTGAACACTTCACAGTTTTCAAGGGGTTTAGCTTCATGTACCAGGCACAACAGGCAATTTTCCCAAGGACAGAGAAGGGATTGTCAGTGAGCTCTTGGCTCTCTTCTGTGGCACATCCGTGACTCAGTCGACCTTCCCCCAGAGCATTCAGGGATGGTTAAACATGTGTAGACTTTGATTGGAGTTGGTGGGACTTCAGTCAGAAGCAGGGCTTGGCTACATGGAGTAAATTGCACCAGTGACACTCATACCTGTAATTAACAGGCACAATACCAAACACTCTATTCTAAATTCTTAGATGGGCATTATCCCAGAGACTGAATATATTCCTGGTTTCTGACACTAATCCTCAGAGGTACAGAAGTTACTTTTATTCTTTTGCTATGGGGAAGTAAAGTAGAGAGTCTACAATATATCCACAAAGGTTAACTGCAACCCAGTGAGGCAAGCTCAAGCCTCTTTGTGGCAACTGGCATAGCATTGCATGGCCATATCCTGAACCATACAAAGAATTCATGGCTGGACAGGAAAACCTAACTGCAGATTTCCCAAGTTAATCCTCTAACCACAGGGCTATCTTTCTGTCATGTAATAAAAATATGTAGCCAAGTGGTTTGGTATGGCAGTATAAAAGTCTTTTAAACCTGCAAGACATTTTAAACATGAGGTGACCCATTATGATTCATTGTCACCCTATTATTTGCTTATTGTGACTAGATGAATAGATACTGGAAAAAAATAGCCTTTTTTATTACTGTTATTCCATCATATCTCTAAATAATTGCACTTCATATCCTTTCTTTTTCAGTACCCAGAAACTGCAGTGTAGAAGCATACTGATGAGATGATCAAGATCACAGAAAATGTTAATGAAATAATACAAAATGTTTTTCAGAAAATAAATTTTGAACTTTAAATTCCTTTTAGTTATGCTTCAGAGCTTATTCTGTGAATAACTTTCAGTCACAGTACAAAATCATATCATATGGATTAAGCATCATATAAAAACATGCTAACTGTCCTGCATTTTAATTATAAGCTGTTGGCAACAAATGCTTGCTAACAATCTGCAGACTAGAAGCTATTTCTAAAAATTAAATACCTCATAATGTCAAATAACTCTGCAAAAATCCCATTAGGCTCAAGGTCAATTCACAAACAGGAAGATATTTGTAAGGATGCAAGATTAATCAAAGAGGGTATTTGTTATGAATTATTCATTAATTTCTACTACAGAATACAAGCAGGGTTATGCATTCATAAAGAAATATTTCCGTTCTAAATTATTTCACACGTGGGATATTAGTAAAGGAGGGACATTTTTCTCTCCCTCGTGCCCTGCTGACCTCTGTAACACCTGGGTGCATCCCTGCCATGCACCATTTACTTTCCCATAAAGAGCGCAATGGCTGCAACAGAGATGAGAGACTGACTCGTGACTGCTTTGTTGCGCCTGCCTTCCTCAGTGAGTGTCTTCACTGATTTGTCCCTTTTCAACAGAATAAAATGTGCAGCCTTTTAAATGCTTTCCCATGATGAGCAGCTTAAATGATGTGCTCTCTATTTCCCCATAAAAAAAAATTACCATTCTCTACCTCCACATTCATTATAGGCTGCTTAGGCTCTATCAGGAGTGACACAATTTATTGGCTCAACCAGGCTGGTGGAGATACTTCCAGCATAGAGGTAAATGACAAGAGTTTCTTCTCACAGTGCTGGGCACATAGGCTGTTGATTCTGTCTGTCTTCTTAAGGGGATTTGCACTAGAGTAAGCAGTGCAGCAGGGTAAACACCAGCAAATATTGCTTATATGATCCCAGCTTTCGAGGGTGAGTTCAGTTGTCACCTTTCATTGTGCAACTTCATATGTACTTTTCCTCTTTTTACAATGTAGTTTCTCTTCATAAAAAAACCAAAGAGGCAGCAGGGTATTAAGATGACCTGTCTAAAATTTGCTCAGAGTGGGAGTACTTACACCATCACCTTGTGCCAGGAACAGGGGTCACAGTTTGATGCTTCCCTGCCACATGTAAAATCTGGGTGCTAATGGATGTGGGAAAAGGCAATTAGTGTTTGTAATGTTTGTCACAGATCCAAAACAGAGCTCAGCCAGGCAGAAAAGAGACAGCACCCTGATTTGAAAAATTCCCAATCTGGAGGTTATGGAAAGAGGAAGACTGCCTACCTGTTACTATGGCAA
This sequence comes from Corapipo altera, assembly GCF_003945725.1. Classification (NCBI taxonomy): domain Eukaryota; kingdom Metazoa; phylum Chordata; class Aves; order Passeriformes; family Pipridae; genus Corapipo; species Corapipo altera. Next base: position 2,896,000 of record NW_020884883.1, on the reverse strand, counting down.
CAGGCTTAAAAGGGAACTTGTCACCAGGCTGCTATTTCTTCCTGCACCCCATAGGAAAATCAGGATGAGTCCTCCTCCATCTCAGTGGGTTGAACTGAACAGAAAAGTTCACCATAAAATGACGAAACAGCGAGAGGCATTGCCAAGGGTGTACAGCTGAGCAGATAATGATGAACTCCAAAAAGCAAAAAAAAATAATTTTTTGGGTCAGACCAAGGCTATAACTCTAAAATTTTTGGTGAATCAAAAGGCTGCAAAGAACGGATGCTGAAGCAAACAGAAAATCAAATAATTTCCTTCGGTTCTGACAATTTAAAAATTGTATTGAATGTTAAAAAAGTAAAGGTGATTTTGAGGTATTTTCAAATAAACAGTCATATGTTCTATGAAAATAATCAATGCTTTTGAGCATTAATCCATAGATTATTTCTTTCCCAGAAGAGCACTCTGTAAAATAAGCAAAATCTTTAAAATGTATCTTTTAAAGAAATAATAAACTACTATTTAGAAGGAATATATGATAAATATTTTTATTAGGACCATTATTTATCTTAGGCCCCTTAGTATTGCAAAGGATGGAAAACTTCCTCCATGCTATATCATCATAAAAAAGGACAAATTCAGAAAATTCCAGAAACACTAAGAAAAAAATTTAAGGGAGAAGATCATAAATATAAGCATTATTTCTTTTGTTTGATTTTCATTTAAGAATAAACAATAAGTATTTCTTATTAGAAAAGAAGCCCTGGAGATATGGTGGTTCTGTTCAACTGAATAGTTGGTTCAAGTGGTTTGGATCCTGGGGATTAAATCTTGGCCATTTTGCTATCAATGGCAGTATTTTAGCAGAACCAGTTTCACCCTTCCATGCCATCATCTTCCTAGCTGGGGACCCTTCCAGGTTTCTAACACATTTATTCTAGTCCAGCACAAATTGTGCATTCTGCAAAATACAGCCCTGATTAGAGATGATCTACTTCAAGTAACACAGGTGTTGTAGGTCAACTAAGCAAGAACTTTTCTCAGCAAATGTTTAGAACTAATCCTGGCCCTGTGAAGTTAATGGGAGACTTGTCACTGCCATCAATGTGACAAGGATTTCCCTTGTACTTCTAGAGTGGTTTGTAGATTCCTGTGTACACCTTTGAGCTGTACACCACGCAATACTTTGGCTTTCTTTTATTGTTGAGAAAATAGTGGCAGTTTTATGACACCAAGGGAAACCGATTGTCTGCTGACTTAATAACTGCAAGCAGCAAAATTTTCTCCTTTAGGAAAGGAAGTCCATAAAGCCAGGCACAATAAGGAACAAAAGAAGGTTAGTAGTGTTGAGCTAGCTTTTCTGGTCTGTATTTGGAAGCATTAAAAACAGTTGTTCAACGATACTCACATATTGAAGCCCTGGTTAACTACATACCACTGTATTTTTCCAGAAAATAAACTTACATGTTGTTTATTTTAGGTCAATCTGATCATAATACATTATAATTTTTTCACAACTCTGCTGATCATACAGATTCTTTGAAATAATATTAGTTGTAAATCATTTTGTGGACTTACCTGTGTCATAGCACTGTTGAAAAGGTGAATAGTGGCAATGAACTTCAAACTTGAAAAGCACTGTGAAGGTCTGTGTGCTACATACCAGTCAATACCAAGACATCATACACTTCAAACCAATTGAAATTAAGTTTTGCACCATCCTGAAGACTCCCTGTGTTGCTCAACTCATATCCTGGAGCTTCTAGCAAATACCATAATACCTGTCATGAATTTCTGTTCTGTCCTTTGTCGTGGCATGGGCACAATATTGTGCCTCTCATCCTCTTCATGCAGTCCAGGTACCCATTCTTCCACCCAGAAGATGTTAGATGTCTTCATTCCTCAAATATGATTCCCAAATTTCTCTTTTTCACATATAGCACACCCTGTTCGCCATGCCAGGCATGTGTTGTAACCTGGCTTTAACATGTTCCCAGTCACAGCTTTCCCCAGTGATCATAGCTCTCTGTGCTTTTCCTCATCCTGGTATATTGTGCTATGTGTCCCCTGAAGATCAATGCCCACACCAGCCCCCCAGCCCCCCCAAAGATTCCATTCTTGCTCATCAACTGTTTTTCTGCATTCCTTTTACTACATACCCTTTTCCCTTATCACACTTATTTATCTCAGAAATTTATCCCTTGGGATGTTGGATTGCCAGTCTACTTATTTTTATTTGAAAGGTGGATGGAATTGAAGTTGGAGAACTGTTCTGCTGAACAATATTTGCTCCACCTGCATAACAGTGCTCAAAAGTGACTGTACTGAATAAATTGGAGCACTTTATGAGCTCCTTAGTTCTCCCTTTGAGTTGTCTGACTTTGCTCCAATTTGATATGTCCGGGACTCTGGGGCTGTTTCAAGAATAGAATTTTAATGTCCATTTTTATCTAATATAGGAGTTATAAAAACCATCTTACCCTTGGTCATTATTCGTCATGTGGTTCCACTGAATTAGCTTGGGCTGTCGAAAACATTTTCCATCATTTAGCAGTATACCGTGTGCCTCAAATCACCTAAATTTATGTATTTATTATATAGGTTTCTCCATTGGAGCTTGTCAGCCACAGTTTTTGGCTAGTCAGCAGACACAAATACGTACATGAGGGGTGGTATTCATCTGACGCTTTTTGGACATGTACTTCAGGCTTAAGAAGAATCATACCAGTTTCTCACAATCCAAAATAAAACCACATGCAGACTGCACATTTGTAACAGTCTTTCGGAAATCATATCTCTGTATCAGATGGAAGAGTCCTATTTACATAGGATGAAACTATTAGGCAACAGTTTAACTGTATGGACTGGACACGTCCTCTAGCTCTGTTTAGTCTCATCATCTAAACAGAGCCATATGTGCCTGCCGCGCGGACTGCTCGGGATTCTGAAGACAGAAGTATTTATTTTTCAGGCATAAGTGTCAGAACAAACCAGGCATCCACGTGCAGCCCATGTGTTTGTTTGAAGCCTTGGGCAGTTTGATGTTTGGCTTTAGGTCCTCAAAACCACCTACTTCTTCCTTTTGACTGTGCAGGCAGACTGGGTGCAAAAAATACCTTGTTGCAACAGTCTTATGAGAGCCAATATTACTTTTCTTTGAGGGCGTGCTACCCCTCAAAGTTTAGTATTTCAAGTAAGAAACCTGAATTCCTTAGGTAGGAATCCACAGAAAGGTCAATGCACTGCATACGGTACACACATATCATGGAATATACAAGTCATCTTCTAAAGCTGGAAGTTACAGTCAGTCACTCAATCTTTGCAATTTTATGTAAATTTTATACAAGGTGTTGTGCTACATTAATAGGCTGGAAATCTCATGAGACCATAACAGAAGTTTAAGGTATTTCCAAAATTTCTTACTTGCATTTGGCAGATTAGCACTCTTCTCAATCCCTATAAATATTTATTTTTGAGGTTAGAATAAAACAGAGAAAAATAATATAATCAGTTAATGAGGAAACAGCGTTCATCTAGTACTATTTAATGAAGACCTTAGACAGAAAATTTTCCAGTTAAAACGTTTTAATTATCCATTATAAGTAGATATTTAGTATCTACTTATTTGATTAATGTACCCATTTTTCAGGGTTTTATTAATTTTAGGTGAAACTGAGTACATATTTTTCATAATGCATCACAACACTGATAAAACTGTGAAACAGCAACATGCAGCAGTCTGGTTTTGTCTAGCAGCTCTTTTTGAAAACTAGATTAGGTATCTCTTTTCAGCAATGCATTTTTCTGGTTACACTGTGCAAAAGAGCTGTTTCTTCTCCAGTGAAAACAGCACAGATGTTTCAGATGGGAAAGCCATTTACCAAGGGGCTTGTAAGGTTAAAGCAATTTAAATTAATTTCTCAATAGAAAGATAAGTGCTTTGCAAGAAATTAAATAAATAAAAAAAGGAAAAATAAGGCATCATGTATTAGTTCCAGAAGCCAATGTTATACTCTGAAAGCTGGCTTTCAATATACAACACACAAAAAGATTTGTGGAGACATGCACTTCTTTTGAATATCAGAAAAGTTTCAGTGGTTTTATATTGATTCTCTTTAGCCAAGAGCAGTGTTCTGGGAACTCTAGAAATGCACAGCTCTTATTTCCCATTACTTGGAGTTTTTTAGCATTTTCGCCCTAGAACATTCATAGTAATTCTAATTCATTATTTCAAACATTAGTCTTGGTCCGTGAACCTCTCTTTTTTTTCCTGATACTGGCTAGCGCAAAAAAGAAGCCTGAATGCTCTAAAACTTGTGACGAGACCCTAAGGAGAGGCAAACCAACTTCAGCTTGGAGCAAGGGAGCAACTCTTTTAGCATCAGAAAGCCCAGAACTGAAAATGGGGCAAAAGAAGCAGGACAGGACATGGCGTAACAGGGAAAGAGTTGAAATAAATAGGAAGGGATACAGAAATCCTTCCATCTGTCAAGGTTAAAGGTTGACTTATATCTGTAGAGTTGTCTCTGAAAAAGAAGAGCTTTAAGGGATTTTCAGGGTTTTGGAATTACTAGATTCTCTGACATAACAGCCTGTGTCTTGTTCTAGGTCTGCCCCCCGCCCCCAGTCTTTAGGTATTTTCAGACTATCCATTGAAGTCAATTGAAAGATTCCATTTTACTCTGATGAGACCTAAAATAAACCATTCCTATGTTCACATATAATATATTTTTCTCTGTTCCTATTCCTTTATCTCTTTGTCTGCTTTGGGTTATGTTTGTTTGTTCTTCTGTCTCCCTTTGCTCTTTGGTTCTGATGATGGCACTTACTTTTATATTTTTAGAATGATTGCCCATAGCAAACATAGGAGCTGCTGTAAAAAAAAAATAATTCAAAAATATAGACTAAAATTTCAAGCCAATCTGTCATTACCGAATAAATCTGGAACTATTTTGCTATACTAAAATATTGTATTTTTTAAAGGATTGAAAAAAAACCAGTTTTGTTGTAGCTTGATGAAATTTTATTAATCGCCTGAGCTGTGGACATTGACCATATACACACTTTTAGCCCTTTGCAAATGCTAGAAAAACATGTTAGCTTAATTGAATTTTAAGCCAACACAATGTTGGCTGGCTAAAAGCTAACACATGGGCAATTACACTGGTCTGGTACCACGCAGTACTTCATTCAGCAGCAGCTCAACTGCTTATTTGAGCCCTGAAACAGGTCTCCTGAACAAAGTTGACTGAATAGTGGAAAGCACAAATTCTGTATTATATTTCAATTTATAGTTGAAGATTTATGAAGATTTTCAAAAGGTTTGTAAGAAAAAGTAATATTGCCTAGGACAGTGAGCAGGTTTGATGGCCTAAGCGGAGTTCGAACCTAATTGAAGTGATAAATTTAGATGATACACATTTAAGTTATTTGGGACTTTATCTACTTTTAGTTACTCTCTATGACAGATTTAAGAAGGGACAATTACTTTTGGTAAATGTCACCTTTTTAATTAATGTTTTAATTATTTTGATTAAGCCTATTAAATACCTATAGCATTTTGTAGCTCCTGTGTTTCAATCAAAAAGAACTCAGACATTCCATGAAGCACATAAAATGCTATGTGGTGGTGGAAGCAACATACAGAAAATTGAATTTTTCTATGTTTGCACTGAGCTGGAGTCACAAGGAGTAATGAGGGATGGAAAAGCTGTTGTTACATTATGCATTGCAATGCAATCAAATCATTGTGTTTCATATTCCTAGGGATGTAACAGGATGAAAAGGTTTGAAGCCTTCTGGGCTATGTTTGATGCTGTGTGAGGTCTAAAGAAATCACCAGGGACTAACAATTCTGTGCTAGGGAACTCATTTGAGTTCTTATTCTCTCTCTTTCATTCTGGATCTCTGCCATGTCGTTCCTTTTTTTGTCTAAATGCATCACTGAGGTGTAGTGCAAGTTACCTTCATTCACGGATGTGCAAGATTGTGACAAAAAGGCTTGGGTTTGACTCTTGTCGTGATGTCAGTTTGACAGAAGAGCTTCCTTCCACCTCCCTCTGGCTCATACCTCTGTGAACATTAAGATCAGAAAATCCATAAGCACTTTGGAAAATGTTGCCTGTATTCCAATTTCCTTTTTCTGTAAAAGGAGAACAGTATCTTCCACATAGAATAGTTTGGATTGGAAGGGACCTTTAAAGGTCATCTAGTCCAACCTCCCTGTAATGGGCAGGGACATCTTTAACTAGATCAACCTCTTCCAGCATTTTACTACCCTCACTGTAAAAAATTTCTTCTGTCTATCTAATATCATGGGATTGTAAAAACTAATGCAGTAATCTCTGTCAGGTGCTGTGGGAACCCTTTATGGGAAGTACTGACTAAGTAAGTTCAACACATGGTCCATTATTATTCCCCTGATAGTGTTTGGTAATATCCTGGGTTAAGTACCACTTATTACAGGACTTTTGTAGGTGAATCCCACTGCACTGTTATAATTTACTACCTCGTCTGTATATGATCAAAATTACATCATTTCAGAGAAACAGTTATAGTTTTTGTAACTACATTTATGCAGGTATTATAACCTAAATAGCACAACAGACTGAGTAATCAGTAATAAGTTTTTATTTTAATGTGATAATAGCCAAGAACTAAATAAAAGAAACTGACATGAAAACAAAATAGAAGCAGAAAAGGATACATACACATACCCACCATTTTTATGCCATGATAAAGTCTAGAGGTGACATTCAGACCCTTAAATCCATCTTTGACTTCAGAGTGACAGGATTGTGCCTAGGCTGAAGAACGCTTTACTGTTTATTAGTTTAATGCTGTATTCATTTTAAAACATTATCTGGAGCTCTCTTGAAATTAGGGTGTAATAAAATTATCAAAGCATCTCCCGTGAGAGGAAATATAGAGCATTTAGGTTATGAGATTTCTGATGCTAAAGACTTGCCGACAAATTGCCTTCTGTACTGAGGATATCATGATATAACACATATTAGTTGAGTAAAATTAGAGAGATATGGGTATTGATCTGTCTCACGAACATATCCAGGCACAGAGTTTTCACCAGCAGTGGGAATATGATTTAGGAGAGCTTTATCATATGCTTAGAAACCCCTCAAAGTGCTTTCATCTACTGTGTTATCTCTACAGGCTGGTTTTCAATGTCCAGTTAATAGATATCGTCTGGGTTCCATTCTGGTTGAGGCCTTCAACTTCCTTGCATTAAGCACCTGTGTGAGATGATTTAGATTCTTAGAGTAAATTTGCAGAAAGGCTGTACTAAGTGCATTGTGTAAACACACATTTCTCTGATCCTCTGAAGGATTATCTTTCATCCTATATCTTTGTCTACTTTTGAAATGTTTCTTAGATAAAATGAAATTGAAGAGGGAAAGTGAATGAGAAAATCCGATTGAAGTATTTCTGGGCTTTTTAAAATTTGCTTCTTGTAGCATTTGACAGCTGCAAGAAATTGCATAAGAGAAGAAATCAAAAGCTTAAGTATCAAAATCTTTGCTTACAAGCTACTCTTGTTTAGCAATCATGCTTGTATAATAAACACAACTTGGAGCACATGATTCATAGGAACAAATAATCAAGTACATAAAACCCCGTAGCTTGTACCAAAATATATTTGTTTTATCAGAGATAATTTAAAGTCATTAAATAAATATTTTGTAGTTTGATAATAAAAAGGGGAAAACTGCCTAATAGAGAATACTCTAAATGTATGGGAATAGCAGTAATACTTCTAGACTAAGGATAATGGATGTTCAAACAGTATGAAATGCTTATTCATAAACTGTTTAGTGATATAAACTATAGCTTCATTTCAGCATGTTCATATTCTTCTTTCTCTTTGCTGTCTATTATTTATATTTATGAAGAATGAACTTGGGATTATGAAGATGAGTTTTATTTAAGAAAATGTAGTTCAATTTATAATGTAAAAATTGTTCCATGGAGAAAGAATACATTTAAGTTAAGATATCCAGCTGTGAAACCAACAAAATAGAAACTGGACCCATGTAACTCAAATGACTAGCCACAAAGCTTGACATACGATTTGTAAATATCAAAGAATAAATTAAATACCTGAATATATCTATTTAACTTGAGTAAATTTACACAATTAATAACTTCATAACATTTAGAACTACAGGAAAGAGGCTGCATTCACCCCATAATTTGTTCATAGTGAAAAATTTTAACAAGTTTTAAAATGGTGAATGAAATTTCAGGAATGGTGAGACTTTCCATCTCACTAATAGAGAAAAAATGTTTAGTTTTTCAATATACTTGGATTTTTCAAGTTAATCTTTTAATCAGACACATAACACAGGTTTTATATGTTCCCATGACAGACCAGCAGTACTCATGGTCACCTTCTCAGCACTTCAATGAAGAAAGATACTCTCCTGCTGCGAGGAATATGAAAGGATTATCTGGTAGTCGCAATCAACCACAGTTATGTTCAGCTCATACTTGTGGCTTAGCATCCCCTGAAGATTGTGAACACACCCATGACCATATCCACCATGGGCAGGAGCCAAGGCAGTCGTATCTTCTCAGCCCCACGGAGAGTTGCCCGCTGGATCACCATCGTTGCTCTCCACGCAGCTCCATTCATTCTGAGTGCATGATGATGCCCATGGTAATGGGCGATCACATGTCAAGTAGCACTTTCCCCAGAATGCACTACAGCTCACATTACGACTCGAGAGACGACTGCACCATGTCTCACGGTAACCCTAAGATTAACCGTATTCCTGCAAATCTTTTGGACCAATTTGAGAAACAACTTCCTCTTCACCGGGATGGGTTTCACACTTTACAGTACCAGAGGACCTCAACAGCTGCGGAACAACGCAGTGAGAGCCCAGGAAGAATACGCCATCTTGTTCATTCCGTCCAGAAACTTTTTACTAAATCGCATTCTCTGGAAGGATCATCCAAGGGCAATGTTAATGGAACAAAGGGAGACAGTCGAGGGGACGATCATCATCATGGGCACCATTCCAAGCATAGCAAAAGGAGTAAAAGCAAGGAGAGAAAACCAGAAAGCAAGCATAAATCTGGAATGAGTAGCTGGTGGAGCTCTGATGATAATTTGGACAGTGATAGCACTTACAGAACCCCTAGTGTGGTAAATAGGCACCATGCAGATCATATATCCCACTGTTATCCTGAGGCACTCCAGGGGCATTTTGGGGATCTCTCATTGAAGACTTCCAAAAGTAACAATGATGTGAAGTGTTCGGCTTGTGAAGGGCTACCAATGACCCCTGATAGTAAATATATGAAAAGGAGTTCTTGGTCAACGCTTACAGTAAGCCAGGCTAAAGAAGCTTATCGCAAATCATCACTGAACTTAGATAAGCCTCTGGTTCATCAGGAAATCAAACCTTCTTTGAGGCCGTGCCATTACCTTCAGGTAAGAGGAAGATTTTCTTAAGATTTGTAATGAAAAGAGCATCACAGTATATGCCATAATCATAGTAAAAACTACAACATCTGTCTGCGTAGCTCTCAAAGAATTTCTGTATGGCTCATGTAATGCAGATATTGCATGAAAGTGAGAAATTTCTAGCTTTTGTCTTTGTTTATAGAGCACAGATTAAAAACTATAAAACTAGTGTGATATAAATTAGTTTCAGGTCAGTGATTGTGTTTTCGTCTCTGCAGTTCACATTGAACACCTTGATAAAATCCATATATCACACTAAAAAGGAGGAGTTCTCCCAGCAGTCTGAGGGCTAGAAAAGCTGTTTCAAATACATCTGTGAATGAGTGATTTTAAAAGCAAGCTGTGTGGAATCCTATTTTTACGTTCTTTTATTCCCTTTCTCCATGTTTCTGTAAGTAACAGAAAAATGGATTTACTGGTGTACCCAATTGCTTTGTTGTGATGATGATCACTCACCTATTTGCTTTTAGTGATTGGGTCACCCAAGATCATATTGAACAACCCTCTCTTGAGACCATACTATAACAACAGGCTTGTTAAAAGTTACATGGGTGCCTCAGGGAGATAGATAGTTTGGGCCTGGCCTTCAGACTGTTTTTTGTGTGTTGTGCACACTTGTATTCTCTAGCAGCAACCAAGAAGCTTCCACTTTCTCCTACATTTAAATTTTTATATCTTCTACTTAATGCCATTTCCCACCCAAAGTCATGCTAACATAGCTATTTATCATGCTGAGCCATGATCTGGATCGTAAAGTGACATGGGTTTAAAAAATAGCTTCCAAAATACTATCTTTAGACATTTACATCATTTACATGGCCTAGGGCCAGCACAGTCCCATCACAGGTGACATTAGCACATGAAATTGCAGAGTGGAAGGAGAGCAGAAAGAAAGGAAGGAGTAGCTGGGAGGATAACTTCTTCAGCTAGCTTTGTCACTGGAAAAAATGCAGCATGCAAATATTCCTTTAGTAATTTTTACTAAGTACAGCCTGCAAAGCCCACGTTGTTCTGAGTATGTTCTCTTCTATTGCTTTTTAAGGAACTTCTCTTTCTCCAGAGCTTAACTGATTCGCACATTAACATGGGGAAATCTCTACTCCAGATTTATATATTTGGAGATTTTCAGTTCCTCTGGGCTCTGCAGAAACTGGCAAACACAGATTAACAACAACAACTACACTTCTGTGCAGAGCTCTCTCCCTTCAGAGCTATAGGCATCCAATAGAAATGAGTCACACTTGAAGTGCAAGATCTTTCCAAATGCATATGCAGACGTCCAGGATCAATGTTCCCTACTGAAACAGGGAAAGTTTCTCATTGCAGAGAAAGTAAAATAAATTGCAGCCCTCATAACATTACCATGCAAACTGATTCCAATCTAGACTGACAGCTGTGGTATTTTATCATATCCAAGTACATTTTCATGTATGTAAAACAGACTGCACTTCCCTGGAAGTTTTTGATCTAACTGAACAAGCCAGAACTGGAAATGCATCATGTGCAGACTTCCCGTTGTGTCTGTGTTCTTAAACCATGTGTACAGACAGCTCTGACATTACAGAGAAGTTTAGGTATGACTAGCTTTTTCCTTACCTTTACATACTTCTACACTGATGGCTCTGGTTCCTCTACACCTCTGTTGGGTTTTTTGCTTTCCTTCTCTATCATATTTCATTGTTTCCCCCCTCTCTACATCGCACTTGGCTTTGCAAAAGCCATCAGGTTTTACTTTTCATTGGCCTTCTCCTTACTCCTGACTATATTAGCATTCTGAAGTGAATGTGCAACACTGAGTTCACAAACTAACTTGGTTATCACTAAGCCTTAGATCAAGCCCAGTGACAAGTTTAGGAAGCAAAAAAACACACTTGTTGCTGAGTCATTTTTTATACTTTTTATGGATTGGGATGACTACAGAAAGGAATTTTCATTCAGTAATCAGGAAGGTTCATCCACTGGCAGGTTCATCCAGCTTAAAATCTAGGAGATGTGAATTTAAATTTTTGCTTCACAAAGACTTTGTGATCTTTGTTTTTAAGCCCCTTTAAAAATGACATAGTACCCAGTCCCTATTCGTAGGGATCTTATAATGGAAATCTGTAAAGACTCAAGTGCTCAGTTACTACTGTAAGGAGTCTATACTTTTGTCCAAAACAATAAAACAAGGAATTCTATAAAAGGAATATTCTTATTACAAAATATTAAAATAAAATATGTGTCCTGTCTTATCAGAATATGCCATTCAGCACATAGATATCTTTCAGAGTGAGCAGCTGGCTTATTCACTAGCCCAAGGTCAGCAAACAAATTGAAGGGAGCCCATTCTGTCAATGTCATAACTGAATGCCTGGTTTTGAAATTTCTACTTTGAGGGATGCTGTGCTGTCACACTGTAATCATTAAAACCAGAGATATGTCCCATTATTAGCTCTTCCATGAACTTTCTCTCTGACCCAGGAAATGTAATTTGTTAATCACTGCACACTTCAGTTGCTCTATCTGCAAATCTGAGGAGGCATATTTAACTTTTCTTATGGCAGTGGAAGAAGCATCACTGAATAATGATTGGATAAAAATAATCATTAGGTTGAGAAACTAACAAAGGTAGACAAACATGTCAGGATCCCTAGCCAAAAGAGTTTACTGCCTCACTTCAGAGTACATGGCAATGAGAATTCAAGGGATTATGAAGTTGATTATGCAGCAGCAGATTTCCCCCGAGGTGCACAAGTGAATGGATTAGCATAAAACCCCAAAGCCCTTCACAGGGTGTCTGTGTTTAAAGTATTACAGCACATGATATTAAAAGACATTTCTCCTGACTGATGTCAGCTATGTATTTTTAATTCTTTTTAAAGTAAATCTGTGAAACTATAGTCCTTCAGTGATCTTATATATGAATACATAAACATAGAATAATAAAGATTAATTTTGTATGTTTATATATTAATATTATCAATTCATAATATATATATATGAATTTTGTTCTGCTACCTAGTTATGTGAGAATTCACAGTAGCCAACTCATTTTCCTATCTACTGGTTTTCTTCTTATTATTTTTTCCCAATACCTATACAAAATATTGCTACTTATGTTTTCCATTGGAGAGTTTTGACATGCAGAGTCCCAAACTGGAAGACTATGCAGTGAGTGTCTTAGGCCTGTGCTTGAGACTTTGTTTTCTGTCATATGTTTCTGGGCTTCCATTTTGTCTTCCACCATAATTAATGAGCTGCTTTTCCTTCGAATTGAAACTCTGAAGAATGAATAAAGGAATTTTCTTTCTAAGAAGGAAGCTGCTAACAAATTCACAAATTCCTGGAAACAGGAGACAAGAAAAGAGGTTTTGAAGGTGTCTGCACATTATATGCTTCAGTCATGTCCTAGAGTTGGAAGCAAGTATTTCTTTAACCTGGTACATCTCCAAGCTTCATCTCTGGCTCCTGTTTTAGGGTTTCACACTCCCTTCTCCTCCACACACAGTCCTTGGCTCTGGGGGATCTTCTCGGACTGGGGGTGTGCTAATGTAAGTCAGAGGTGATTCAGTCAACATGCCTTCTTCCAGCATGGATGGTCATCTTATCCTAAAGTGGATGGTTTAGGAGAACTAAATTAGCTGAAATAAAGCGTTATAAAATAATGATTATTTTTCTCAAATTCAGATCAGATTTTCATTGCTTCTGCTACAGTGGAGGTGGTGGGAATGTGCAGAGAGAAGAGACAGGGGAAGAGTGGGAAGCCAATTTTGGGAGGGGGGGTGTGCTGTAATGTCAACCAGATGGTCAACTAGCACCTCAGGAACAGAGGGCAACCATTTGTAACTGTATACTAACAGCATTTATCAGATTATATCTTGTGAACGATTAGCAACAGTTATTATGCACGGGCCTTTAATTTCTATTTTGAATGCAGACAAATTGAGCTTCTCTGGGTATGAAACATCTCACTCAGCAGGCAAAATAGCCCAAGTAGATCATGTGTACAGTAAAGTGCACTTTTGTATAGTTTTAGCTATAGTTGCTGCTGCTGTTTTCCATGTCATTTTAATTTTAATATAAAATATTTTAAGAAAAAGATGAATAAGCTGTGAGATCTCTTCTGCCTTCATCAGCTGTTTTGGCTAATTAGGTTCCACATGTGTACAGTGCAATGACATTGATTAATTCCACTCTGATATGAACACTAGCAAGGAGCAAAGATTTTTAACAGAAAAAAATGGATAGGAACTAGATAGCTGTGTTAAAATGATGGATACAAAAGTGTCGCTTCCAGTTTCCAAGACTAAAATAACTGTAAATGCTTGTCAAAGAAAAGTAATTCCTTCAATAAAGCCAAAAGATAGGCAAGAGCCTAGCACTCACCATCACTGTAGTTTTGGAGCACAATGCTGTGTGTCACTGATTAATATTCCTTCCTCACCCATTCAACAGCCTGTGAAGCAGCAAGGAATCGAGGTAAACATACCACAAGGTACAGTGAATGAGTCAGCACCAAAAAAAGAAATAGCATGTTGTTCTAAAAATGGCTTCAGCCCACTCCTGTCTTCCTAGTGCATTTAAGTACTAGCGTCATCCATTACAGCAAAGGCACTGCTAAGCATGTGGGTAATAATGTCAGCTGTGTACTCTACAGAATGAAAGAAAAGCAGAGTTGGTTTCTTTAAAAAAGGAAAAGAAAAAAGCAGCAGTTTCAACAAGGGTCTTTGCTGGTTTAAACTATACCTACATGGAGAAAAGCTTTGAGGAAGAGCTAATTGATAAACAGGTCTTTAGCCTTCAGTTACATTTTTCCAGGAACTCTTCTGGGGACAGGACAGATTCCCAAAAATGAGACTGTTGCCCTTGTGAGGCACACTACTGCTTTTCACTCTCTGCTTTGCAAGGATGGATGGATTTGAACTCAATGTACTTTTTTCAGCACTTCATCTTTGTGAAACTAGATTGTATCTGTTTTCTTGACATAAACCCTATATATGAACTACAGAAGCTGCATCCAATACTCTACCAATGAGTGCACGGTGTGGAGTTAGACAGAGCTAGCAGATTTTTGATACTCTCATCCAAATGACTATCACCCACGCTGCCTTCACAATGATTTATGACCAGCCACCACTCAAGAACTAACTGCGTTGTTTCCACAGCAGGAAAAGCTAGTATAGACAGTAGGGTAGCAGGTAGTCTGCATCCTGAATCAGCATGGACACATGCTGTACCATTTTGTTTTCTACAGCTCATTACAGCACCCGAGGATGTCTCAGCTACCCCTATACCCTCCTGATCAGGAGTGAAGATGTGCAAGAGAGACATAAAATGCCCAGACAGTAAGGGAAATGGTGGGACAGTTAATGTCCCACAGTCCACTCACAGTGTTAATGTCAACCTGACACATGTTGTGGAACATTAAATTAAAAGGAGCAATAAAGCTGACACTTCCCTGTATTTACAGAATGCTGATGGCTTTGTGTATCACAAATCACATAATATTTCTTAAATACTCCTTCCAAGGAAGAAAAAAAGGAACAAAATAATAATTAAAAAAATACATTCAATCAATGTGTAAAGCTCTGACCAAGCATCTGTCTCAAATTGCTGGTGTCTTGAATTGTGTTAATCAGTGATACCACAGTACCCTGCTTCCATGCCCATGTACTCTAGAATCCTTATACTGGATGAAATGAATTGCTGAAACTTTTTTCCAAAAAAGAGTAGAAAGATTTCAGAGTTAGTATTTTCTTAAAGCTGCCAAAACAAGTCCCTATTACTGTGGAAATGTCAAAGCTAGGAGTAGAAAAAGGAGGCCATGATCCCACTGCCCTTTAATCAGGGAGAATTGTCCTCCTTTATTACATTAGTAATGTATTGCCAAATTGTTTTTCAATGTTCACTTCACTGAAGCTGAAGGCTGACCTTTGCAGTTGTTACTCGAAGGTGTCACTGGTTCTGAAGAATTTTCAGGCAGAAGTAACTTATTATTTTATACACTCAGGCTAGTTGCATCTGTCAAACAAGACTGCCAGGAACATGCACTCGAGGCTGTAATGACTGCACACTCTGCTAGACCACAGGCTTGCTGCCTGGGGCAGACTCAGCTCATCTCCTGAGCAGTCCATGCCATTTTTCCTGCAAGGAGTTGACTGTAAAAAAATGGTGAAGTATTCACAAATACTGCGTTGGTTTGTTTTGTTTTTTTTCCTTACCATATGGTTTTGGCCATCTTACAATGCTGTGCTTAAAGGTTGTTTTTTAAACTGGAATTGCAGATGTATGTACCTGGCTTATTGTCTATATGGACAAGGTTAAGTGTTACATAGTAGCTAGACAGAAAAAAATTACTCATTGATCTCTGGAAGCTAATTAATTACAGTCCTCTGGAGTTAACTATGCAAAACTGTCAATCGTTAGTTAAAATCAGAAAAATGGTTGAAAGGCAAATATATATATATTACAACCTTTAAAATTATTTAATTTTAAAAGACATGTACTGTTTTTTTCAGTAGTAGACCTATAAAAAATAGAAAACAAGAAAAAAAAAGGTGATGTAATTTCCTGCTTACATTAAATAAAACACTGTTTACTACAGGCCACTTTCTGGGTCAGCCCTGGGTATACTGCATTTTTGTCTCTTACTTTATATTTCTGAGACCTTGAATGATCTGTGGGGTCTTGCCCCACTCAGAAAAACTTCTAGTTAGCTTCATTTGCTGATTTGGTAGTCCCCTCAGCCTTATCTGCTGCCTATCACTCAACCATCCCAGCTGGCAGGTATGTTCCTGGCTCCCCTTTATCTGTAGTGAGAGACAAGCTGCAATCCAATTTATGTCTTTAACCTTTTGATGCTTGGTTTTAGCAGAATTTGCAATTAATTCAATTTATAGGGAAAGATTTAAAGGAAAATGCACCTATGAGCTAGCCCCAAAAGGCAGAGACATAGGAAAACAAACTCTGGGTGCATGACTATGGCAAATTAATTGGCAGAAAAGATACATTCTGTGGCAAGTATACAAAGTTCCAGGTTGTGAAATTTGTTGTTTCTATGGACTTCCATTATTAAAACAGTTGCTACCTTATGCTATGAAACTGCATCGTGTCAGGATAGTTTCCTTGGCACTGCATCCTCATCCTCAATACTGTTATGTGGCTTAGCCTGTCTCAGGCATTGTTTCCATCCAAGCCAGCCAGTATTTACCTCAGTACTATTGGTTCAGGACTTAGCAAAGACCAGGGATGTTCATGGTAGCCCCACTTTTTGGGGGGCAAAGGTTGCTCCACAGCATGGGTATGGAGTGCTGCAGGGCAGCTGACCTCCAGGCAAGACTGTGGGTCTGCATTTGCTGATGTATGCACAGCCCTGGCATAGTCCCACACTGTTTTGCATCCCTCTCTCTCCCTGGTACTTATGGTCATGCAGCAGCACAGCAGGTTGGGCCACCTCACCAGTTCAGCTGAACATTTACCTTTACTTATCTTTATTACTGTTGTTAGGGTAATTTTCCAGGAAGCACTCAAAGTCACTTGACCATTACTAACGTTGCTTGAAGAGCTGCATATTGCTTAAGGAAAACCTACCCCACTGAAGTTCATGGTAATGTAATTTTAAAGTGGCTTAAGCTGACCACAAAGCAGCATCCTGGGTCACCTACTGAAGGAAATGTGCAGCCACTGGAACTCAGGTTTCTTGGGTGAAACCCTACTGGTTTTGTGTCTTAGACTGAAAGACTATAAACAGGTTCTTATTTAGGAACAGGCCAAGCCCTCCCTTCAGCCCAGCCTCACATCAAAGTTCTGGCACAAGATCTCAGTGAATTCCAGGCTTAAAGACAAGCCCATGACCTCCATCTGACTGTGCCTTGCTCTACCATGTCAAAACAGCACAGAGTCCTGACAGTCCCAGAAGGACACAGAAACATAGCAGCAAATTTGCAGATAACTGAACTACAAGGATCTATGCCATCAATATGAGCACAGTGATGAGATGGGAATTTGGCCCACTTTCATCCAAGCAGTATAAACAAAGCTACAGAGTCCTCACAATGCTAATTACAGTGTTTATCCATCCTCAAATTCCAATTCACATGATTTCTGGAGAACCAGTTAGGAAACATAGTGCTGGTTCTTTTTTTTTTTTTTTTTAAATTCATCAGTATTGAGAGATAAGTTATAAAGCACTATTTAAGTGAAAAGAACACAGTTCTGTAGAAAATACAGAAGTGGTGACTAAGCAATCCTGAGTAAACTGGACAGAAATCTTTCCGTCAAGGATCACTTAGTGCAGCTTTGCTTGGAACTACACATGAGAAACTAAAATCATGCAGTAAATAATCCTGAAAATGATTTGCCTATCCAAACATCTCCCAGCTGGAATATTATATTTGTGTTCTGTGATCTGCATGGGTGTCCAGTCTGTTACCAACTCCCGAATTCCTGAAGTCAAGTTGTTTTGTTGGGGCCTATGTGCTTTTCCTTCCTCTTCCTGTAATACTGTGGCTGTTAGTAGCAAAGCCTGGAGAGAATGGCAAGGTAAAGATGACTCTTGTTTTCTCAAATTAGCTCCTGCCTTGATTGTCAATGGCAACAGACTTTTGGGAATGCTGCAAGAACTTGTTTTGCTTCTGAGCTGCCAAGGAGTTCAAAGAGTAGAGTGTGGCATGTGAAAATTAAAGCTAATTATGAAGGTTGGCATTTTTAGTGGCGAGGAGGAGTCCCTGGCATGTTTTGCAGAGATTTTTTGAGTGGCTTCATTGTATAATTCATGTTCTTTGAACAATGAATCATCACATTAAAAAAAAAAACACAGAAGAAACAAGTCAAAAGTGTGCACTGAGAATGGTGGTGAGTTGTAGGCACAAGGTTAGCTACTGAGGAAACAAACTTCTCTTTTCAGATACTGTACTGGCAAAAAGCCAGACCAATAGGGTGTAAAGTCCACAGAGAGGAAACAGAGGAATGTCTTAGTGTCATTAACTTCAGAAGAAAATTCTTGTAATTGGTTGGAGTTCCTTCTTCAGAAAAATTTTTGAAAACACAGGAGGTCCAGCTCCCACCTCCCACTGTAATATCAAGGAAAGTTTCTACCATTGCAAAAAATCATCTCTGTCTACCTTTCAAGATTGTCATTTAATTTCATCTACTTGCAGCTGTGAACAAAGGCTATTTTTCTGAGGCTCCTTGAAGAAGACATGATTTAAGAGGAAACCTCTTACCTGCATTTCAGATTGTGTCCTTTTTTTTTCTGCCTCATCTTCTTGACCAGACTGAGAAAGCATAAAATTACAAAAATTTTGTCTCTCTTGCATACTGTTTCATATCTTATCTTTCTTCACATCATCTATAGTCTAATTTCATGCACAGACATCTTGTGCTTCTAGTAAAATGTGAAATTTATATTACTAAAATAAGATTTAGGTCATAATGAATATTTCAGAGCATTTTACATCTGCATGCTAATTAAATTCACAGGGCTCCTATGAGGTAGGTACTCCTCACTTTAACCTTTGGGAATGAGAAATATGAAGAAGTGATAGTCATGTCCCTCAGCTGAAGTCATATATTTAGAAGTGCTTCATTTTAGATAGTAAAGTGATATGCCAGGTTTTAAGCAGATCAGCAGTTTAGTGGTGGAACACCTTTAAAATTCTGGGAGCTGGGAGCAAATGCCATAGAAGTGGGTGGAACAAGGGGAGCAGATCTGTCTTGAAATGTCAGTTGCTGTTGCCAGTTTGACTGCTTTAGCTAAATCCTAAACAGAAATAAATTTAAAAGAAATCAAGTTGAGAGGGGTCAAAGTCCAGAAGAATTAATATTTCATTGTTTCTTCCAGTGTTGTCATTAGTGTTGCTTAGATACAAGGTTGCGTATTCACACTGCTAGAACTAGTTCTAGGGAGCCTAGATTACCTATCTCTGATCAGATATGTATAAGGAAGAACTTTTTCCCCCTGAATGTAGCCAAACATTGGAACAGGTTGCCTAGAGAGGTTGTGAAGTCTCCATCTTTGGAAACGTTCAAAACCCAAGTGGATGCAGTCATATTATCATAGAATATGCTGAGCTGGAAGGACCCACGAGTATCATCAAAGTCCAACTCCTGACCCTGCACAGGACAGCCCCAAGAATCCCACCATGTGCCTGAAAGCATTGTCCAAATGCTTCTTGAACTCAGGTGTGGTGTCATGACCACTTGCCTGGGGAGCCTGTTCCAGGGCTCAACCACCCTCTGGGTGAAAAACCTTTTCCTTATATCTAACCTAAACCTCCCCTAACACAGCTTCATACCATTCCCTCAGACCCTGTCACTGGTCACCAGAGAGATTGGTATCTGCACTTTCCGCTTCACGGGGAAGCCATATGAGGAGCGACTGAGGTCACTTGGCTTGTTCAAGGGGAGACTGAGACCTCATTGCGGTCTCTAACCCTTCACCATCTTCGTAGCTGTCCTGGGCAACCTGCTGTACCTGACCATGCTTTGAGCAGAAGGCCAGACTAGAGAACTTCAGAGTCTCTTCCAACCTCACTGATTCCATGACTTCTAGTTTGTTCTGGAGGTTTGGTGAATCCATCCCTGTTTGCCCTGACAGCATGCTGTTGCTTTGTAAGATCCCAGTCGCAGAACCGCAAGCTCAACTGAGAGTATTACTTTAAAAAAAATACAAGACTCCAAAAATTCGACCACCAAACTTTTGCAGAGCCCTCGGTCCTTTAATACCTTGAGGTAATGCAAAGAAGAAAAAGCTGCACACTTTTTCTCAGGAGATATTTTTACTGATAATAAGGAAGGAAATAGGAATCTTGGCAAAACCTTGAAAGGGGTAACATACAACCAAGACAAAACATTCCACAAAGCACTGACAGCACATGCTAACATTGGCGTTCTCCCAGGCTGCCCTTTTGACTGACAGCTGCTACCATGAGGCTGCAGATCTACCCTGTGAGTTCCAGGGCTGCCATGTGGGCTCCATGAGCCCTCCCCGCTTCCTGCACACACTTGAACTGGTTCCAACCCAATAATTACTATAATAATGCTGTGTCTCACATGCTTACGGACAGAATCTATACTTTCTGAGAATCAGGGGACAGACTTACTGCTGAAGTCCAGTCAAAGGTTCAAAATCCTCTTCTGACAGGTCTTGTCTGAGCACAATCAGTACACCCAACGGGAAGGATAGAAACATAGAATCGTTTAGGTTGGAAATGACCTTCAAGATCATTGAGTCCAACAGTTAACCCAGCACTGGCAAGTCCACCACTAAACCATGTCTCTAAGCACCTAATCTACGTGTGGTATAGATAAGTACATGCAGGGATCTCTAAATAACTCCAGGGATGGTGACTCAACCACTTCCCTGGGCAGCGTGTTCCACTTTAATCAAATTAAAACACGGTGTAAAATATATGAAATAATAAAAGAAGATAAAGGAGAACTACACTAATACAAATGTGTACTGTTTCTATAAAAGGGAGATATAAATAAGATGTACAATAAAATTCAGAAATTATCACTTTCATGGCCATTAACAGGTCATGTGACTCATTAGGTATTTAGCCAAAAATTAGTAGTAAGGGATATTTTAAAACATGAACTTTTAACAAAGAACAAAGATAGTGACATTTCTTCTAAAGCAAGGAAATTTGTTTTTATAGTAATGAAATTTCTAGAATACCCACTGTGAGATGACAGTTCAGTTTCCTTCTTAGCCTGTACAAGGTCAAACCCCATCTTCTCAGTTCCCCAGACTGCATTCTGAGCAGCAGGAGGTACATCAGTTTGGAGCACAGGTACTTGTTTCTTTGTTAAGATGCTCTACAAGTTTTATCCAAACATCCTTTTACATAAAACTCATGCAAGTTTGACCTAGGGGCTATAACTAAGCTCCCTCCTTTCAGGTAAGTGCCTGGATCATGAAGCTGCATCACACTCTTTTATATGCATGAAGTCCCTGTCTTCTAACCAGTCGTCCCCAGACAATCTATGAGTTCTTCATGAAAAGACCGTGAGTGACAAAAGAGAAGAGTATAGCAGTTTATTTATCAGCCCTAAATCTTCTTCCTGAGCTCTCAAGACATTATTGATTAGAAGGTTAGCAATGTCTCCCTCTTCCACAGCTGTTTCATCATGGAAGGAAAGAATAAGGCTGCTGCACTTAGAAAAAAAAAAAATCTGAACTCTTTCTTTGGAAGATGATTTTAGGCTGTGAATGGGAAATAACAGAAGGGCCTTTCTGCTGCCTGTAATTAGATACGATAAACACAGAACGGAGCAGCATTTGAGATTTTTCTTCACGCTTTACATTTTGATTGCTAACTAAAGGGACCTTTTGGATGCTACTCTGAAGGAGCTAACTCTGTTAAATGTCTTTATGGGGAATTTAGAGTCCTACCTCAGGTTCTGAAGTTCACTCTCAGATCAGCTCCATAACACAGTACCAGATGCTTTAATAAAATTGGCCCTAGGTGACTAATGTACGCTACCAGAATGAATCAGTAGCAGAACAATAGAAAGATCTTGAATTTTCTGAGTTTGGTGCTCCTCACAGCAACAGTCCATGAAATTTATGGAAGAGACTCATCATTCTCTGTCATTTTTATAACCATATCAGCAGCCAGACCTTGTCAGCTCGTTGTTCTTGCAAAAGGAAATTCATATGGTAATATGCAGGCTAACTCCTCTGTGAGTAGAAATCACATATATAAAGATTCATGTTAACATCTAGAACAGAATGAAAGGCCTTTTTAGGCATTATAAATATGAGCACTCATCACTGTACGCAAGTTGATAATTAGAGTAATTATTCCAAATTAGCAGCTGCAAACCCTACAGATGGGAATTTCAGGGGCTGGTAACTGTTGTAAGAAAGCATTTCTTCAAGCTGCAAAGCCTTTCCATATTTTGGAAGATGTATATTCAATGACCCTCATTACACGATGTTAAACACTTTTGTTAATATTGCAAAATAAAAATCTTTCCTACACTAGTATAATGCTTCTGCTTTTCTTTAAAACTATATTGAATCTGAGATGGCCTGGATTTAGGAAGATTTTTTTGAGTACTTAACCTATCAGCTCAAGTAAATGAAGAACGAGGCTGAACTGGGACTCATGTTTTGCTTCTTTTCTCAGTCCATGAGGAAAAACAATGTCAAGTGCCCTTTTGTTGGCTTTCGAATATGGCAAAAAGACTCCGACTGTTCTCCAAAACTCTGCATGAAACCTTCTAAGAGAAGACATTGTCAAACTTGTTCACTAGGTTCCAGAAGCATTTTCCCTGAGTTCATAATATTGTGCTCGTTTGAGTGGCTGAAGGGAAAAAAACCAACTAATCAAACAAACCGCATATTTTAATTGTGAAGAATGCTTTTGCAACCATAAAGGCTTCTAAGATAGCCAACAAGTCGATCTGATTAGAAAAGTTTTCTCGGTGCCTATGTGTGTACCACGAGTCCATCACAAGCACAAATGGAGCAGGCCTTCTTCAGTTTTTAGCTTTGGTCTTTAGCTTTTATGTGAATTCATTTAACTTTTGAATACAGAAAGCAAAAGAAATGTAATCAACAGAAACAGTAAGGCATATAACTGTAAGATTTGTCCTTATCACAGTGAAGAAGCTTAACTTTTTAGATACTTTAATGTAAAAAATCAGTCATTCCTATCTTTTAAAGTAAGATTTCAACTTCAATCAATAAATACGCCTGTGTTTACTCATTTAAATCCAGTCCTTATCTAGTTATTTGAACGTGGAATTTCAGACAAAATAAAGTTGAGGAAGTAATAATTTTCTGCATTTGAGTAAAAGGTTATTGATCCATGTATTTTTAAACTTTCTATTTAATTATCTTTGAGGTAAAATGAAGGGAAAAGTTTCAAGCCAAAATAATTATTCTATGAAAAAGTTTTGAGTTGTTTGAAAAAAAAAAAGAATAGTAAGACTGAACATGATAATTCAGCTTTAGTGCTGAAAATTGAACAGTATATCTTGTAGTTGTCCTATGCCAAGGACAATAAATGCTTTTTCAGCTTTTGGATTTTACTTTTAGCCATAAAGAATAATTAAAAGTGAGAGCATGTTTTTATGATATCAACTGATAAGATAGCTCTCTAATTCAGACTTTTGCAGTTAGTTGTATTGCCAGTTGTAGATTTAAAAACGTTTAAGAAAATATATTTATTCTTTGCATTTTAGGAGACTCACTGTGACTACTGCAACTAAATGTAAAAACCTTTTAGGTCTCCTGTAATCTCAAAAAACCTTCCTGCAATATTACTCTCATACATACTAGGTCCTAGAAAAGAAATGAAAATGATGTATCACATTTGCAGGCTTCAAGTTTGGCAATATTTTTGATGCTCCCTTTCCAGTCGCTGTGCAAAGCTGAATAATGTGAAAAGTTTGTTTCCTTGCATGATCTAACCCATATTTCATTTAGATTCACGCTCTGTCCTAATAAGTTGTATAAGAATATGACTCATAATGTTTTTCTCTGATATTTATCTCTCACTTTTTTCTGATCCGTGCAATCTATTTCACCTTTTCTTATTTGACTTCATTTTCTGTCTTTTTTTTTTCTGTCCTGAGCTTGTTTCTTTAATTTAATATCTCTATTTTTACTTGTTCACTCCCTTTTAAAACTTCGTTTCCCCTTTAATCCCTTTTTGGGACTCAAAGCACCAGGTCTGTTCACCTGGTATGTGTGACTAATTCATTTATCTCAAAAGGGCAGTAAAGATGACAGGCATATCATGTTAGTTATTTAAATCCAATCTACAAGACTGCTGAAACCAATTGGAGCATTTGCTTCAGCTCTGCAGTGAACTCTGTCTAGAGACTCTAAAGTCTCAAATATGTTTGACTTAAACATCTTTATTAACATCCTGCTTTGCAGAAACTTGTAAATATATATTTAACTGGAATTTCAGATTTATAGTGTAATAGTAAATAATGCCATTATAGTGCTTAATATGTATGAAGTCATTATGTTGATAAAGGATTTGATGCTGACAAGTGCATCAACCCTGGTCCACTGATGAACTCTGTCACATCCTTCTTTTTAACCGTGAGTCCTTATAATGTATTTTAGGGAGTTGCTTATATCCTCTAAGTTAAGTAAATGCTCAAGTGTGTTTCTGGATTAGAACCAAAGGACTCAGCACCTTGGAAGATTAAACAAAAAAACAAACAAACAAACAAAACCAAACAAAAACCCCAACAAAAACAAACAAAAAGGAAAAACAACAACAACAACAAAAAAAAGCCAAACAACCAAACAAAAAAAAGAAAGTAATACTGGCAAAGACAGGCTTGTTGAGTTTATCCATGAGTCTTAAAACAAGGCTTATTTCATTTTGGATTGGAAAACCCACTCTCGCTCCGTTCTATGGTGAACTGAGACATATCCATCCACCAGGTGTGGATTATCTGACTACCAATCTTACTATTTGGAAAAACCACCTCAAGTGCATAAAAGCAGCTGCAACCACATGTATTGATTAACTGGTTGCATTACTGGTACATTACAATCTCTATGAAATATTTTGCAGTTTCCAAATAAGAAAAAAGACAAATTACCGCTTTTGTTTTTTCTCCACAGAAGTTTACCCTAAATCACAATCCTATCCATTTATGACAAGATCAGAGTTTAGTTTAGCTTAAATACAACTTTCACCTTCCTGAAAGGCCTCCAAAACCCCATATAAAGAGTATTGGTAATAAACTCTGAAGTGCTCAGCTTTCAATGAGTTCTAGATCTGAGGCACCTGATCAACTTACTGTTATCAGCTGAGAATCTGCGTGCAAACTTTTAAGAGGTTAAGCCAAGCTTCTTTGTGCAATTTAGAGCATGTCTACAAATAGATATTGCAGCTCAGCTCGCAATCCATGACTTGGTTGTTCCTTGGCTTCCAACTTTTATAAACTGAAAATTTCCAACTTTCAAGTCAGAATTAAATGGTCAAATCATCTAGGGACCTTGGACATTTCTTTATAAGTGATCTGCTTCTGAAGAATAAAAAATTTATTGCTTGTCTCTTTAAAATGAAAAAAGGAAGGAAGTACTTAAATATATTAAAAGAATAAAGCAGATTCCATTTATGTGTTTTATGGTCTCTGTTAGGTACCTCAGGATGAATGGGGAGGATACCCGGCTGGTGGGAAAGACGAAGAGATCCCCTGCAGAAGAATGAGAAGTGGGAGCTATATTAAGGCCATGGGAGATGAAGAAAGTGGAGACTCTGATACTAGCCCCAAGACATCACCAAAATTAACGGTTCGACCCGAGTCATTATTAAAATCCATTGGACAACGACCACTGGGAGATCATCCAAAGTAAGCTTTGCTATGCCATGTTATACACCTTTCTGAAAGCTGTTATGGCTTGGGTAATTTTCCTTTGGGTTTTACTGGCAGTGGTCAGCATCCCTAATGAGAAATGATCTGTACTTAAAAATGTAACTTCATTTTAAATTAGCTGCAGTTTCTTGTGATTACTGGATGAAAAACTGCCATCTTCCTCCATCCATGAAATAAAACTGTTATATTTACTGAAGGACATACATACACATTTTTGTCAAAAGTTCAAAATTCTGAACTTTTCTTCCCTAGGATTGTTTTATAAGTCTTTGTTATTTCATTGCTTTCTCTGAAACAGAAAATGCACTCTATTCTATACAAAATATAATAGTATTGTACTGTGTATTTGGCATCTTACACCTTCTTTATCAGTACAATGCTTTGTGTATCAGCTATACTGTATCATACTGATTTAAACACATTGTAGAGGACTTTGTTTGACTGGGTTATTTTTCATGCATACTACTTACAATATAACCTATTAAATAGCTAAAGCAAATCTTAAAACTATAGGGAAATATGTAGCTTTATATGTTTTCCAATAGATCTTTGTTTTTATCTCTTTTTTATCCTTTCAATATATCATTTTATAAGTAAACTGTAAGTATATTTATGAGGAGAGTTTCAAAGTAGTAGCCTGATTAAAAATCTATGGCTTCTATTAATGTAAATAGGCATTTCTCATAACTTAGAAAATTGATCTTTTTGTCTGGGTCATAAACTAAAGAAATTAAGAGTGAAACCTTTAATCAAAGGCTTTTTGTTGTTCTGTAGGTAATACCATGTATAGTATACCATATAGTATACACCTTTTCATAAAATAAAATAAAACAAAACAAAACAAAAGCCTTAGGTAAAAATCCTTTGGGGTTAATTAAATTGAATTATTTAGCTTGCAATCTGCTAGAAAACCACCAACTTTCGCTATTACTGAAGAGAAGAGTTTACAACTTTATTTATCATATAGCTTGGTCAGCATATCTGTAGGCTTAATTCAGGTACAAAACCAAAGGCACCTGTACCGTGAGCTGCTGTAAGATTTCTGAGACATCATGAAACGAGACATACAGATCTCTGCTCTTGATTGGCAACTAAAATACAAGTCTCTGCTCTTGATTGGCAACTAAAATACTTTGTGGCCTCTCAAAGGGGGCCAGAGACCTATGTTTAGGCCACCGAGACAAATTCTGAATGTGAATCTGCAGGATTCGTTAGAATATTTTATCTGATGAGGAAACCTGGCCTGTAACAAAAGTACTACTGGTCTGAGTACAGAAACCTGACCATGGACACTGAGAAGGTTTTGGAGTGGTCCCTGGCAGACATGTCCCCTGGGTCTATTAGCACTGTCCCTGCCACTGCCTGGCTGTGTTCTGGGCATTGGTGTAGGCCAGGTATCATTCCCAGAGACAGTTTAGTTGCAGCCATCCCAGTTTTGAAGGGTATATCTTATCTGTTCTAGTACCACAAACAAAAATCTTTTCCCAGAGACCGTTCTAAATTTCCGGATACATTCTATGCTGTTCTTTGCTTTCAGCTTTGGTTGGACCACCCACAAGGGAATCTGGGTAGCAGCACAAATTTTCCAGTGAGTGGCAGGTCTTGGTTCCTGCCCTAGATCTCTACAGCTTACAAACAGGTCCAGACAGCAATTAAACGCACGTATTCAAGCAAGAAATATATTTCAAGGAAAAAGTATTCCTGATCTGTTAAATCCTGAGGGTGGATGGTTATTCATGGGTCAATACCAAATGTTGCGTCTTCTGTCAGTTTTCCATGTATTGCAAATACACCACTCAAAATATAATAGATTAAAACAGGGGTTCAATGTTGATGCATGTACTGGGGTTGACAGCTGTGCCTGTTCATGGCCCCGAAGGATTTCATGGCATAGTTACCATTAACCACAGCCGGAAAAGGAGGAAGCTTTTTGTAATACTATGAAATATTATTAGGGGCTCTGTTGAGAATTTGTCACTATCACTGCACCGGGAATAACTGAGCAGCCAGTCTGCTACTGAGAGATATTTTTTAAGTCCTCAGTTTTTCCTTAAACAGAAGGACAGCACCTTGAACCTGCCAGCCTAACATACATGCGTTTTCCCAGTGAACTTCAAGGAGAAATGTGACAACTATTCTTGTTCTTGTATTTTTTTCTTGAAAAAAATCTGCAAATTTCAGCAATCCTAAAGCAGACAGAAAATTTCTTGTCTCACAGAAATACAAAGTGCTGATCCTAAACCTGGGGTTTCACCACAATCCATCTCCTCCCGTTATATTTCTGTCTCCCTGTCACTGTGGTTACCTTCTATGTCTGACAGATTTCTGTGAAGGATGTAGCAATGGATAATGGTTATAGAGCCTTCCTTGCTCCTCCAACATGGCTTAGTAATCCCCATTGCATGCTGAGTACCACTGATCATGCTACTGAGCCAGAAGCCAGGGCTTTGAACAGCATTCCTGCATGTATAGCAGGGCTGAATAGCATTTCTGGCATGTGTTATGAGAAATTACATAATTCAAGATGTCAGATGCATTATCTGGCTTTTTAGCTTGTTTACCCAGATGGAGGGAGCTAGTGCACAGAAATAAAATGGGGTTTTAATTCTCTTAGTCCTTCACTTGGGTGGCAGAGTAGCTCAGAACTGGGATCTGCCAGACAGACCATCAGTAAACCTGAAATAAAAGCTGAATATTGATAGTTTTGGCAATGTAAAAACATGCATTGGCTGCAAAACAAATGTAGATAGATTTCATATGAATAAACCTAGTTTTCTATCACTATCCTGAATAGGATAAGGCAAAATTAGAATAGCGTTCACTTAACCTTCAACAGATGTTTGACATGTGTGCAACTTTCTCCTTTGAGTTTTATCAGGCATATTTGCAAGATTTTTTTTTTCCCATTTAGATTCTGTTTCTGCTTAGACAAAAGTAAGTGCTACCTTGTTGGTTTGTGTTGCTCGAAGATTCAGCAGATTGAACATTAAACGTTTATAAACAATAAATGTGCATATTTGTATCTGAAAAAGTAACATACAAATAGGTAAATGTAACTGATATAATACAAGAATTAAAATTCTGAAATAATTTTTTTTAAATTGCTTTCGGAAAGGAGTATATTTTACTCTGAGTGAAAAAAAATAAGTGCAGAGTCTGCCACTGCTGGTTTTATACAGCTGACAGAAACAGGTCATACACCCAACTACTGCCATCTGATCACCACCTCTGTCAAACTAGGCTGGCACAGCCAGCATGATTGCCAGCCTGCTTCCAGCCTAGGACACATGGCACACCTCTGGATAGTGCCCAGGCATGTTCCAAGGATTAACTCTGTGGGATGCAGCCACCCTCTCTGTAGGATAAGAAAGCTTAACCATACAGGTCAGTTGGCCAAAGGGTCAGGTAATGGACGTGGCTTATTTCTGAGTATAGCTATAGCATAAGGGGCTCAATTTTTTCTGGATTTTTCAAAAATTAAATGTGCCTAAATATGTAGATTATTCACTGAAGATAAATGCATTTCAATTCTTTTTTTTTATGAATACTTTTTCAAAAAACTAAATAGTGTGTTGCACTACTTAGTCCTGTAACATCAAGCCGAAGACCAGTGTAATTTATTGGTATTATTATGAAATTGCATTTGAGCGAAATATAATGCAATAAGGCTTGGCGGTGGAGACAGGACACTACCTGAATCTGCTTCCTTTCTACTTTTTGCTTTCTTGAAATGGTGCCAGCAGTCCTATTTAATATGGAAATTATCTTGGCTCCCACTAGTCCAGGAGAAATATTTTCGTTTGGTTGTTGTTTGGGGTTTTTTTTAATTTTTTTTTTTTTTTTATTTTAAACTATGATTAGACACAAAGTCTTTCTGATGTCAGTTTTGGTATACTATGAACAAATAGTATACGTAGTCTTCTAGCGGTGAAATGCTAGCCCCTTGTATTCGGTCCATTGTTTTCTGCTGTGCTGTGATGCTACTGAGGATGAAGTTAAACTGTGTTGGAAGGCAGTTTGCACAGGTAGCTTGGAGAAGGTAAGTCGTATGCTGCTAGGTATTTTCATTTACAGTAAAGGTCAAAGCAACCAAACAGTTTATGGAACTGATAGCTGAAACAAAGGTAATGTCTGTCCTAAATAAGTTTTGTGCAATCCTGGAAGAGAGACTGACCCACATGATTTGTTAGAGTATCCTTCTAATGTAGTAAATGTCTTTTTTTTCTGTATTTATGACAAAACCAAGCAAAGCTGAGATGGAAGCCTCAGAGACACTGGGATCCAGAAAACAAAGCTGAAAAGAAACCAAGAATTTAGGACTCTGCAATAGGAAAACAATTCTATGACTAAAGATAATATTCTGGTTATGTGATGCTTCTCATTTTCAGGAAAAGAGTACTTAATATACCGATTATGTAAATGAACAGGATAACACTATAGAAATAGCAAATTCCATTTTCAGTATCTCCTTTTTGAAGTGTTGCGAAGGACTCTGAAAACCGTCTAACCATTTAGTCAAAAGGGATAGCAATAGCATTTAGCCCAAAGTAAATACACTCTGTTTGAAGATCATACTGGTATCACTCACACAAAGGAATAGCCATGCTGTGATGCAGTTTTCCATTATGACTCACGGGAAACTAGATGCTGCAAACATGAAGATGAAATAGGTTAAGCTACTATAAAATAAATTCAGTGGCAGCAATGTGTACTTCTGTTCTGTGAACCTCTAATGGCAGACTGTTCTGTGTCAGCTGGTAGTCCAGACACCTTAAGCTGATGGGTAGGCAGACAGAAAGACATGCAAGCAGATAGGTAATACAAAAATGTAATGTATTAATTAGGCAGGAAATCTGCTATAGCATAAATTATTTGAGGAACTACCACAGTACAGTACCATTGATACTTTGGTTTGTCTTGACTGTGTTCTCCACTTAACCCTCTGCCAGGTTTTGGCCCCTGTATGGAGTAATGTCTTAAAGTCTGAGTCACAGTAACAGAGAGATCATCTGTACCTCCCTCGGATGTTTAATGTCTTTGTGTTTTATGTTATTTCAGTCCATAGCTGAAGAGCACAATGCATGTCCATATTTCAGCCACAGTCTAGTATCTTATTCACACTCTGGTATCTCAACACAAAACACTTTATTCGGTATTTTAAGTTAATAAGCCTAAGTAAGACTGAAATGGTTGACATATCTTCTGGGCTTTTGGTAAACCAGATCAAAAGAATGACCTTTCACTGACTCCCCCTTTTCAGAGTGAGAGATTGCGTCTTTCAGTGGCCATGCTAACTTACGCTTATGTGGACTGTTATCCGAGGCACATCCACATCTTCTGTTCTGCAGACTCTATTATGGCAACAAAAACACTCCCAAAGCACATAGCAAGGAATTAGACTGTAACAAGATCTGACAGCACTTAGCTGCCAGACCCCTTGGTTCAGCAGGAATCATGGAATAGCACAGACTCCTCTAAGACATGTGGAAAATCTCCATTAAAAAAAAAAAATCTTTCCATTTGCAACTGTTTGTGCTAACTATAACATGCTTACGATATGAGAAAGTGAAAGGTGAGCAAGAATGTTGGAAGCAGTGCATCAGACCAACCCTTTGTCTTTATCCATTTTGGCCCATGACAGTGTAGACACCATTATTATTTAAGTGATAAACAAATTTGTGGGTATTTCTCTAGAGACATACCACTTGGTAAGTGCAGACAGAGAAGGCTGTGGTTAAGTGTGCACAGGTGGAGGAGTGGGTGTGCTGCAAAAAAAGTCACAAATTGAGAGTTAAAGCACAGTTTCCTTGCTAGAAAAATTAATGTCCAATTTCAATATTATCCATTGTTGTGCACCAGTGATGCAAGCCTTTTACTAATTTTTAAGGTAAACTTCAGTTTAGCATTAACTCTTCTTCTACATTTTAATTAGGAATGTTTTTGAAGCTATTCCTGAGAAATATTTTCAATAGAAGAGATGAGGAAAATCACTAGAAAAGAAACTTTCATCTTTTATATGCTTTTTATTTATCTTTAGGTTTTTTCTCTCAATCTTCTGACTCTAAAAAGCCTCATTACACACTTCATTAGTAGCTTTCTGAGGCCCTACAGTGTAGTAGCATCTACTCAGAGTCTCTGAGGGGTGAAATTGGAGATTTAGTGAGGAGAGTTTGAGGGCTAATTACAAAGCCTTATCAACTAATAGTGCAATCAGAGGGCCATGGGCACAGTGATAGTGTTCTCTGCTGCAGTCAATAAGATCTGGGTTAGATTAGTCCACAGGGTTAAGAGGGAATGCTGATGAAGGGCATCTCGTTACCTAGGAAGCATCTTTTATGGGGTCAGAAGACATCCCCATGCTTTCTTCCTTTGCAGAATAATAGGAAATGCTCTTAAGTGGTGTTAGGCATCTTGTTCTCTGAGAAGTAGCATAGTTTGAAACCCAGGGAGTCGTTGAGCCCAGATCTCCTGCCTCACTGTAGTAAATACCAGCTTTACATTGTAGGGATGAAATGCGTTACCCTGGATTAGGGATGGAAAGGGGATTCTAAGGCTCTAAACAAAATGCAGAGTCTTTTCAGGACTAAAGCAGTCTTCTCTCAGAAAGATACAATTATGTGATGGATTGTGGTTAAAATGCAGTAAGATTCAGGCCAATCTCACAAGCACAAATACTGACATCCAAAAGAAAATATGTTTCTGGTGCTCATTCATTTCTACTTCCAACAGATATGTTAGTTTTACTTTTAATTTGAGAAGGATCAAAAGCTGATTTCTCATTTTTTTAGTTTTTAATAAAAACTAAATGGAATTTTAAAGCATATGTATAGAAACACTTCTTCAGGCAAGGATTTGAAAATTAAGATGCTTTTGGTTAAAAAAGCAGAAATATTATATATATTTTAACTTTTCCCAATTCTAGTCAATTTTTTCTCCAGATATTGCGTAGTCTTATTAATATCTTTGACTTCAGCATAAGAAGGTCACTTATTTGCTTTAGATGTATTGGCTTTAATGGACTTACATGTGTGTTTAAATTAAGCTCATGCTCAGATGCTTTACTGAGTCCTGATAGTCTGTAATCTATATTTGTTCTGTCCAATTATGACTTTTTGCATATGTACATGAATACGTCCTAAAAGCAAATAAAAAAAAAAAGTGACATAGCTTCCTGACGAAAATTATGAATATTTCAATTTCATAAATGGATTTAGGAGCATACATCAAATATTTGAGTTCTGCATAGATCCTTAGATCCATTTGCTGAACTACTGCAGGATACTTTAAATGCTGAGTTTTTGCCATAGCATCTGCCTGAATTTTGTTGATGCTGACCAGTTTGTTGCTTACTCTCCAGGGCAAGCTCAAAATAGGATATTAAAACAAGACTTTTTATATTAGCTATAGATTAGCTATATGTGCAAATCTGTCACCTGTTACAAACAAGAGCTCTGAGTTCAGATTTCCCACATCATACTTTTTTATTACATGAACATTTTGAGTGATTTGGAATACAGGCTTGGTTGAGCCCACATCCTCTCTATCTTTGCAAGAGTGATCAAACCACCAGACTGTTTAAGTCTTCTGATGATTTTGTCTCATTCTCTTCTGGTTCATGTTGTACCAAATCTCTAAACACTTACTGATGATAAGGGTTCTCTCCTACCGGTGATTAGTAGGCATTTCATAAGGATGGAAACAGCAGTCTCCACCTCTTCCCTAGCATATTCGTGTAATAAATCAAATGTTCAATAGCTTTCAGGAACGTTTTTTTTAGAAGGTACGGGTCAATGATGAAATATATAAGCATGTTAACAATTTAATTTGGCCCATAATCTCGTATCTATCAATCATCAAAGAGAAGCTTCAGACTGGCAAATATTAGGAATGAAATTCTTTGCTACAGAGAAATTCATGAGTTTTATGTGCACTTCCAGTTTTTCTAACAACCCGACTGATTGTGCTATTCCAAAGGGAGAATCAGACTTAATGTCTACACTCTGAGTTCTCCAATGGGCTGTATGCAGGCACATCTGGGCCCCTTTGCAGAGCTCTATTGACTCCAGCAGGGCTCCACAGAGATACGCTGTGACTCGCAGCTGCTATACAATGGCATTGCTAGCTAAGCCTGATCATTAGATTCTGGTCGATGAGTTATTTCATGTATCTAAAAAGACATAGTTAAGATAGATCCAGATAGAGAAATGAATATCCATTGAAATGCAAATGTCTCAATAAAATAGGTTTTGATAACTGCCACTACCTTGATATTCCTAATGCACCTCCCTTTTAGGCACCTAAAATGAATTCTTTTACAAATTTTATCTTTTTGTTCCAGAAAGATACTTCTGAATTGCATATACTGATTTAAACGGAAGTGACTGTACTTTCTGTAATGTTCCCATTCAGTCTCAGATTTTTGGACAAATGCAGGCATGATCATGAAAATAAAAAGGTATGATTTTAGAATATGACAATTCAAAAAATTAATTTGATGGAAAATGGACTTTCTTTATATTGGATGCTCCATGAATAAACCTGATAGACCCACTCAGAGTCAGAAGGTGACCTTCTTGCTGAAACTTTTAGAGCTCCAGGAAGATTTTATTTCACTTTTGGTACCTCCTTGACCCAGTGTGCACTAGTGGCTGAACATTTGACAAGAGAAGAGGTACTGTGGGGAATGATCACTACTTTGAATGTGAGCAGATCAAGGAATGACCTTGACTAGTGTATGACATTTGCCGCCTTGACGGCATCAGAATCATATTTTTTTAAGCAAAGGTATTAAGTTTATGACAAATTATTATGTCAATCACTTACTAGAAAATATTGCAGACAGAAAAAAAAAAAAGCAGTGTGACAGAGATCCCTTTCTCAGGAGTTATACCCTCCATGCTTCCCGTAGAGTTCTCTTGGCTGTCAAGTATTACTGCTCAGGAATTTGAATTTGTAGGAAGAAGTTAGTGGGCTTCTCCCCCTGTACTCAGCACTACCTCACTGCTGCCTCTTCCCTTATTCTTTATCTATTTTTTGTTGTTGAAATATGCAGCCTAACCTCACTGCCATTCACTCTATAGCTGGGTGACATATTATCCCAGCTATGCTGTCAGACAAGCGATCAGATATACTGTCCCAGATAAGCATGTCATGCTATGTCTCACTTTATGTGGTTATAATACAGTATTGTGTCCTCCCTGAACACACTCAGGCAACCTGCTGAGTGCTGAAAGTGCTGTTGCAAGTTTAGTTGTCTTCACTGGGAGCCCTAAAGCTTCACTTTTAGGTCCTAAAGAGCTGCAAGGTCATTACGTGGAACTGCCTTTTCCCCAAAAAACTTCTCTAGGCTTTGAGCCTTGCTTTCAACTAAGAATACTTCTCATTAAATTTAAGACCTCTTCCTAGCTGCCCTGAACTTCCTCCAAAGCCAATGGAAAATGGAAAGCAACCCTCGAGGGCAAAAAAGCTTTTAAAGAAGGTCTCTCCCTAAAATCTTGTCTAGTTGGAAAAGCAAATGGGAAGAGAGCTGACATAGCAATGTAATTTTTCCTATTAGTCTCACTCTCTTCCTCCTTTTCCACAGTACCAAATTTTAGAATCACCTCCTTGATGTTAATGGGTATATTCGTTTAGTGGTCCTGGAGATGACCTGTCAAACCGTCTCATTTGCACATACTTGCCTTGCCCTTCTTCAGTGATCAGTTGAGATACAAAATCCTCCATGCTGCTATAAAGCATAAAAGAAAATTATTTTCTTTTGTCAAGGCAAAAGAGCTTTGATGTTTTGGAAAGGAAGGTCAAGAATTTTGTTCCTAAGCTTTTAGATAGAGTGGATGTCATTAAATAGTCAACATTTACCAAGGTCAGATGTTGATTGCATTTTCTAGCATTGAGAGCAACTTTCCTATACAACTCTGGCATTTTAGTTCTGGGTCACATATATAGCAAGGTCATAATTTTCACCATGCATTGACACATTTATCCTAGAAGATAACTTTGAGACTCTATCTTAGAAAGAAAAACTAATAATTCCTTTTTGTCAGGAAAATTTCAAAGTATTAATTAAATGAATGTAAAATTGCTTTTGCAGCCTAATATTTGTAGCATTTCTTTTATTTTGCTTCAGTTCCATGAATCAATCTCCTCTGATAAATGAAAAATTATTTAACTATCAGGTAATGTCCAAACTTATTCATCAAAACTCAGCTGCTTAGAAGTACTATGGAATACTGGGTTTCTTTCCCTAAGAAATGATTGCTGTAGAAATTTTTGATTGTATTTAATGATAGCAATATCTCACAAGGAACCAGAATGTGATTAATTAAATACTAGGTTGTTGAGCATTACTTAGCAAAGGAGACAGTTACTAGGAACCAGTTTATATTAATTATTTTTAACGTAGTTCATATAGTAATTAATAATTTATAATTTAATTATATTCCTTCTATCTTTTCTTAATGTGCCTCATATTTTAATGAAATCTCAAATGTCTCTTTCACACACTGTTTATGAACTCAGAATCCCAGATTTAGCCACCTGATGATGACAAGCAGAAGGTCCAGGGGGGACTCATCTGTTTTGAAAAATACTAAAGTCGTGATACCAAACAGATTATTGACAATACCAGACAGGTTAAAGGTCTCTCTGCCCTTGTGAGACCCCACCTGGAGTAGTATGTCCAGGTCAGGATTCTTCAGCACAAAAAAGAAATGGACCTCTTAGAGCAGGTCCACAGGAGGCCACCGAGATGATCAGAGGCCTGGAGCACCTCTACTATGAGGAGAGGCTGAGAGTACTGGGATTGTTCAGTTTAGAGAAGAGAAGACTCCAAGGAGACCTTTTTGCAACCTTTCGGTACCTAAAGGGGGCTTAAAAAGAAGAGAGAGAGCGACTTTTTTCATGGGCAGATAGTGACAGGACAAGGGGGAAGTGGTTTTAAACTAAAGGAAGCTAGTTTATCTTAGATGTTAGGAAGAAGTTCTTGACTGTGGGGGTGGTGAAGCACTAGAACAGGCTGCCAGAGAAGCAATGGTTCCCCCATCCCTGGCAGGATTCAAGGCCAAGTTGGATGGGGCTTTGAGCAATGTTGTTGAGTGGGTGGCATCCCTGCCCGTGGCAGGGGGATTGGAACTATGTGACCTTTAAGGTCCCTTCCAACATAAGTCCTTCTGTGATTCCTTGATTAAGTAAAGCATATGCAAAGAATCACAATGAGTCAAGGCACGTGTCAGTCATCAGCCTGCTGCCTATAGAGGAAAGGAAGTTTAGTTACATCCAGCAACTAAATGTAGATAGCGAGGTTCTACAGAACCTCACCTAATCTATTATATTTGTCTTCCTACCTATGGGAAGAAAAAACTGCTGCTACAATTCTTGTTTTTATCATCTGAAACCTAATTATACCCACTATCAGACAGCTATCTTAATTGTAGAATCACTTTGACTGTAATGACTTAATTAACCTCTGAGCACATATCTACAATAATCTCATACATTTTCACTTCAGTTTTAGCAGTTATAGTTTCTACATAGTTTACCTCTCTCATGAGGTTAAAAAGATATTCCATAGAAGGCACTGAATAAAGACAGGGGGGAAAAAAATGTGTTTTTTTTTCTCCAGGGAAATTTCTTAAGAATTTAAAAAAATGCCTGCCTTGAAGAAAGATGAAAAAACAAAACCCTTCATTTTTTATGCTTCAACAGCTCTGTTGCTCTTCTTTGGACATGCTCCAACAAAATTTATTAGGAAAAATTTCTTCACTGAAAGGATTATCAGGCATTGGAACAGGCTGCCCGGGGAAGTGGTTGAGTCACCATCCCTGGAGGTATTTAAAATACATGTATATGTGGCACTTAGGGACATGGCTTAGTGGTGGACTTGGCAGTGCTTGGTTAACAGCTGTACTTAATGATCTTAGAGGTCTTTTCTAAACTAAATGATTCTGTGAGTCTAAGACAGCCTGTCTTAGAGGAGCAGCTAGCCCGCCCATTGGCAGATACACCAAGGAAGCAAGGCTATGGCTGTGTTGACCATGAGATGGGA
Organism: Corapipo altera; assembly: GCF_003945725.1. Lineage (NCBI taxonomy): Eukaryota > Metazoa > Chordata > Aves > Passeriformes > Pipridae > Corapipo > Corapipo altera. The sequence goes on along the minus strand of NW_020884883.1, from coordinate 2,858,150 downwards.
GAACACATGGAAATGCTTGAGAACAGATTTCCCAAGTGCAAGGTTGGAAGAGTCTCTAAATCCCATCTGCTCTTGCAGCTGATGATGTGAGGGAGTACTGGATTGTCACATGTCAGACATCAAAGGACATGGCCACACAGGGAAATGGACGTTAATACTATTTGCTTTTCTAGTCAAAGCCATGATAAAATATCTGGGATTCCTCCCTGAATGCTCCTCAGGGCTTGCATCCAGCCCAAACTCAGGTTGCATCCACTTAATGAGGAATGCTGAGTCCTTCCTCAATCACCAGCCTATGGTCATGCTCAGTGTTTGATAAATATGGTCTGAGAAACAAGATCCTGGTTTGTGCCTTATCTTACAGTAGGAGTTGAACCTGTGGCTTTTTCATTCACTGAGTGGTCTGGTCCTTCCAGAGACGAAACTTTGCCCTTCACAGGGAAATTCCCAACAGCCTGAGCATACATCACAACCACTGCTGGACTGACCACTCTGCCAGTTCAGCGTGAAGTAACTGTATGGCCAATATTAGACATTTAATGGGCACGAATCTGTCATTCCCAGATATAGTTTTTGTTAAAGTTACTGTAAGGAATAAATGTAAAAACTGCCTATTTACCACATGAAACGAAATATTTTCTGAGACATTAATTCATTTCTGCACTGAGTTCTGTGAACTCTTGTGAACAATGTTTGTGACTTTAATTTTTTTTTTGTTCGAAGCAAAGTACTGCACTTTTCTTAGGTTTATTTGTTTTCCTGGAATGATAGGTAATCAATATATTTAAAGCAAAACATGAAGACCAGCATACCTGTGTTGTGAAAGCATACTGAAAGGCACCCAATGTGGTGTTAAGTCCCAGTCCTCCAAACTGTGGAGGAGATGTGTTGTAAGAAAACAATTTCTAGAGCTTTGTTCACTTGGTCTAACTACCCTATTAATTTATTTTTTCAGTTGAACATGGGATATTTTAATCTTTTGTAAAACTATCAACCTTTGAAGATAAAAGATCTCTTGATGCCTAACACCCTGATGAAAACCAGATGACAAGTAGCAGATTTTATCTATGAAGAAAGATTTTTAGTTACTTTGTGCTTTAGCTCTGGTTCTTGTTCCTGTTGACCTAGGTGTTGTCTTTTAGTAAAGTTCAATGTTAATAGCCAGGAGGATTGATGATGTTTAAATACAGCAAAGACTTAAAATTTCATATTGTCTTGGTAGCAGAACCACAGATAGATTCTCTGCTTGTGCTAAGGCGTTTGACTACAACAGATCTGTGATGCTTTATTTAGAGTAAGATTTGGACCCTGGGGAATGGGTTTGTGAGTCTCATACAAATTACTGTCTTTAGTGTCCTAATTGATTCCATCTGTAGTTTTACAGCCTTTCCTTTTTTCTTCCTCTTTCCTTTGTAGTCAGAGCTACCTTCAAACTGCAAGTGACGTGCCTGGGGGTCACAACCTGGATCCCTCTGCAAACTACAATTCCCCAAAGTTTCGCTCAAGGAATCAGAGCTATATGAGAGCAGTGAGCACGCTCAGTCAGGCCAGCTGTGTTAGTCAGGTGGGAAATTCTTGTTATAACTTTTCTTATAGGTTAACTATAAGAGGTTTTACTAGTGGATGGGTTTGGCTTTTTGGGTTTTTTTAAAATTTATGTCAAGTTGAAGATGTGCGTTGTCAAAGTAATTCTGTTCTAAGGAATGTGACTCAAAATTTCAAGAAAAGTGCTAAATACTAGAGACAAAAGGATGCTACCACACATAATATTTTCCATCTATTTTTGTTAAAAATATAAATACTGGGTGTTTCATTTTCAGTCTGTATTAAATATTTAAATGTTAAGAAGATTCTGACTGAGAATGAGAAGCACACTCCTACAATACTCATCCTCTGAAAATACTTACTCTGATTTCAGTAAATGTGGATTGCCAGATTAAGATACAGGTTGAAAAAATTGTGCTCCAAAGGAGCAGTGATTCATCTCTAAATTCAACCCCCCATTCTTTTTGGGTGAAGGAATAAGTCCCATCAACTATTCTATGGATGGGTTCTTCTGAAAAGATACATTTTTTCTCCCTAGTGGTTTTATGTCAGTTAGTTAATACTAACTTCTGTTAAAGTGAAATCTGAATCAGACCTGAAGTGCAAGCAGCTTTAGGACGTATGTGCATGTTTTGTTTAGCAGAGGGCTTTACACAAAATTCCCCATGTTTCTAATGTTTATTGGTCCTGACACTTCTTCCCTGTATTGTTTCATGACAGGTGGGCCCTGCCCTCTTCTCAGACATGTTACTTAAGTTTCCTTTGACCATTTAGTGAGCCACCTAAGGGTATACATGCACAATGGTTATGTTAAAAGAGAAATCTTTTTAAAGCAATTTTATATTCATTCATATTCAATTTGTATTGAATGGCTATTCAGACCTGGATGCAACTCATCTAACGTGAGGCTAAAGCTTCCTCTGTAGTTAATGGAGTGAAACAGTTTCTTCCTGGATAATGCACATCCAGAGCGGGCAGAGAGCCCTCTGGAAATGCCTTCAGTATCCACTGACTGTAGAGAGCTGGGAGGGACTAGTCATGTGATTAATACCCTTCAGTCAAATTCCTTAATTTATATGGGGTAATTCTAAGTATAATCTTGCACAACACATGTTGAAATTAGAAACAGCCATTTTCCAAACCTTTCATTACTTTTTATAACTCCCTTGTGAAACCTGTCCTCATCATTGTCATGCCTTGGTTTTTATCATTCTGGTTTGGTTATTTTCTATTTTTATTAGACTCTGGTTTTAAGAAAGTTTCATAATTATTAGATTCTGCATTCAAAGCAAGTGCTGTTGGCTGTAATCTAAAAATATTATCATATAGAACTATTCTGCCTCTTTGAACATGTCTGTGCACAGAGGTGTTCACTGAGCTGTCCATAATGACTAATTGGTTTCAGCAGTGGTTAAAATTCTTCATTCCAATGTGCATTACCTGGAAGATATGCACAAAAGATTTCATTTGGAGGTAGTTTGCTCAATTGGACAGATTAACTAAACCTGCTGGATATAGTTCCTTACTTTTTCAGTTTTCACTAACCTATGCGACTTTGTGTCAGTGACATACTTCCTACCTCACAGTTCAGCGTTTCCAGACCAGTAATAAATGCATTTATTAGGTATTATACAAAGCAAATGTATTAAATATCAAGTTCTGAACCTTTGCTGTTTCCTATTCTTTTTCCATGACACCATCATATTATTGTCCCATCTATATAATAGCAGTTTATATAATTTGTGGTATTTTTTATATCTTTTTCTTGTGAGATCCTTTGTTTTTCACTCCTGACAAGGGGAAGAGTCAAGAAAGATGCTGAGTTCCATGGTTTATATTTTTAATATAAGTTTAATTTTTATTTTTCTATTCCCAATGGCCTTAGTTTGAAAGAAGTGGTTAGGACTTAAAATTTTTATGGACTAAATTATCATAAATTTTCTTATCAACAATATTGCAAAATAGTTCAGAGTAAGATTTTTTAAAATCTTTTCAAGATTGCATTAGTCTACTTACCTTTATTAAAAGTAGATTTTATGAAGGGTAATGTAATTCCTTTCAGAAGAGTTTTAGAAGCCAAAACATCTTACTCAAAATTAAAATATCAGTTATTCATAATCATCAGAACTTTTGTATAAAATTTCCATTTACTTAACCAAAATCCTAAACTGACTCTCTTACTATAATGAATAAAGCACTAGGAGCACTTAGCAGCTGTATAGGAAAATTAATATCAACTGGATGTGCCATTTAGTGATGCTATAAATTTAACTTGTAAAATTATTCATACTGATTCTGATTTTTAGCACTCTCTTTTTTAAAAGAAATATTTTCAGAAAGTCATACATTTGTCTATCCAGTGTTAACTTCCTATCTGATTTTGGATAAACATAATATTAAATTATTCAGATAGATTTACAGGTAGTTAGGACTGACTTCAGTGAACCTGTTAAAAATGTAGGTAGAATTTAGGCACTAATCCTCAAAACTGTGACACACAGTTCCCTACTGAGAGGTTCCATGAGCCTGGCCTGCCTGCCTGAGCCCTGTTTATTATGAAAATTGCCTAAAAATGTATAGTGTTGCATCATGCCCAACCTGCAAGGCAGAGTCAGCAGGTGGATGCTGGGTTCTGCCCAAGCACTGGAGGCTGCTGCTGAAATACCCCAAGGGATGGGCCTGGTAAGGGTGCAGGCAGTGTTCCTCAGCATGCTTGGTGGCAGAACTATCAGACTTTAAATAATGCTGCTGAACAAAAGGTTTTTCCATGGTAGTTGAAATGCTAACCCAGTTAAAGAGGGAGTGAGTTTGGTTTAGGGCCCTTCTCAGCTAAATGTGGTCCAAGCATTACTTTCTCATCTGATCACTTTTCACTCGGTTTCAGACAATGGTTATTCTTTCACATGCTTCACTGGACACAGCTCTAGATGCAATATTTCTCAAACCTTTCAGAAGCATCACCTCCTCTGTACTTTTATACATCTTCAAGAATTAAATACTTGTGTGAGCCCCTTTATAGTGAGAGGAAGATAACCTGCCACACAGGTTAAAAAATGTCCACATGAGTAGTAACTTTGCTGATAAGTGAGGAGCCCAAGCAATCCACCTTCATCTTTTGAGGCTAATATCAGCATGTTTGGTTTCCGTTCTCCTGTCCTGGCAGATCATAGATTTCTATCAGCACAGAGTATTCTTGTTGGTTACAATTAGATCATGTATTTGCCAAAATATATTAAATGTAAAATTAATGTATGGCATGTGTGATGCACTTAATATATACATGTAAACAGCTGATGTACGTTAAACAATGTGAATGTGATCAGAAGGGATTACTAAGTTTTAACTATTTGCTAAAACAGTTCTTCATCAATGTACAGGTGTCCATTTGAGATGTTGAGGCCGTGATGATCACAAAAAAGCAAGTCAAAAATCAAATGCATTGTTGTTGTTTATTCAGATGAGTGAAGCAGAGGTTAATGGGCAATTTGAATCGGTGTGTGAATCAGTGTTTAGTGAAGTTGAAGCTCAGGCAATGGATGCCCTTGACCTCCCTGGATGTTTCCGGACAAGAAGCCACAGTTACTTGCGTGCCATTCAGGCAGGCTATTCCCAAGATGATGAATGTATACCCGCGCTGACATCTTCCAACATCACCTCAACTATCAGGTCAACCACAGGTAAGCAAATCTACACTGACCTTTCCACTGTTCCGCATGTGAGAATATGTCTTCTTGTTTTCTAAAAGGTTGTTAGACACTGTAAACAATTTCCCTGTGTAATGAGTGTTTGATACCACTATTCTTAAGATTGTAATACTGTATCATTGTGGCTACATCTTGGAATGAGCTCCTTCCAGGAAGAATCCTGCATGCATAATATAATGAACCTGGATTTTTGACCTCCATTCCCCGTACGTACAGTTATCTAGGTGCAAATATAAAAATATAAGTGCAAATGGTATCATTTAGATATTGTTAGACATGTCCATGGTTTATCTATCAAGTAGTCGATCTTCAAATGGGATTAGTTGCAGTAATTTTAATTTAGGTCCTTAAGTATCAAGAGAAAAAGAGAAGCAAGATTAAAACTATTTGGTCTAAACACTTGAAGGCAATTAATTTAAAAGGGAATTAATTACTTTTAGGTAAGGTGTAACCAGTTGTATCAATACACTGAATTGTTTCAGACATCTGCCATTACTTATCAGTAACAATTTGCATTCATTGTTATAACACTTAAAATCTTTTAACATTCTTTTGGCAATTTTCTTTTCTCTTAATAATTGCTTAGCAAACATGGTAACTTTATTCATTTTAGAGTATTAGCATGTATTGGTAGAGAAAAGACTGCACAGAAGGCAGTTAAATAATTCAAATGAAATCTATAGGGTAGATGTATTCTTTGTTAAGTGATGCAAATTCACTTTTATGTTTCCAAATACATTAATGTCAGTTCCTAATTAATACTGTCCTTACCTCATACTATTAAATTGCAGTGCAGGCTACCCATCTACACAAGGTAAAAATGAGCTGAAAATGTATCACATAAAAATATAAAAATACTTTTTAAATTATTTGTTTGACACATCTGTTGTATAACAGAACAGTGGGAGCTTAGAAAGGAAGTAAGCTGCAGTTGAATAACATACATTTGCATTCCAGAAGTAGCATAAAATGTTGTTTTATCTTAAGCATAGTATTTTAATTGCTATATGTAACTTTGTGTAAAACTAGAAATTGTGGCCTACAGTGCCCCCTCTAGGGATGTTTCTGTCCTTTGATTAATAAAAATGCTATCAAAATACAAAATGAGATTTTATTGCTACCCCGGAGACTAATTTTCATCTTTATCGTATAGTACATTATGTGATCATTATGAAGACACATCCCATGGCAAAATACACGAATAGATACTTATTTTGGTGTCTGACTTCAGGTACTGAATTGGAATAGTTTCAGAATTACTTTCAGAATTACCAATCCAAGTGGGTTGGTTTTAACCTAAGCTGTCTTGAGTTTATATACTAGATAAGCCCAAAATTCTCACTGAAAGTAATTTGTTTTATTGACTTTGGAATGACAAAGCTGAATAAGAGAATATGTTTGGGAAAGTACAGGATTTGTAGCAAGTATATTTGCATCCCAATGTTTTCATAGTTTTGCATTGATTAGCAGGCTACTGGTTAAATACTGTGGTTTTGAAAACTTTAACCTTCATTTTGCACATAGCTTCTGCCTCATCTCAGAAATGATTTATCAGATAGATTTTCTTGACCACGTATGTAATTACTCTTCTTTGTTGCGGTGAAGTGATATTGACATTCTGGAGAAAAAAGATTATTTGAGGTGTTTTCCTGATCCAAAAGTGTTTCCAGGCTTGTGGACTGTGTACAGTTCTGAGTGTGGTTCTGTATTCAATATATCTTCTCTGTACCACTAAGCAAGTTTGTCCTCAGCTTCTATATAAGGTAAATATTCAAATTAGAAATAATTTTCTGTTTTACAAAAGAGTAAGGATTAGTTGATTCACTTTTAATCAGAAATTTCAGTTGCCAAATAAGTTCTTGTTTTTAAACAAGATTACTCTAGGGGTAATTCTTCTATTTTTCTCTCTTCAACCCCTGTGAGTTTGGAGGGAGATACTTCGTTTCCTATCATTGCTGTAATTCAAAAAATGTCTTACTTCTCCATCCCTCTCTGAAAATTGTAAAAGAAGCAGTTGCCTGAAATATGAAAATGGTGTTGGCAGACATTTGGCATTTATATGGGCTTCATTCAAATAAATATCAAAAAGGTTAGAGTTTTGCATCAGCCTTCAGTTCCAATTCAGTCTTTTGAATTCTTAGGAAAATTACATTACATTAATTCCTTTTTTGCTTCTGATGTAACAAACTCTTCTTGGCAAAGAAACTAAAGTAATTTCTTAGAAAATTAACAGGCTTTTCAATTTAATTATTACGTGCAAAATTTAGTGATATAGGTCATGACTGCCTTTTATCATTGTTGTGAAGCAATTAAATCATAACACACAGGCTTAGCTCAAAATTAATTTATGTAACTAAAAATGTAAACCTAAAATAAAAAATCTAGTATTTGATCTATGAATTCAATTACAAAAGTATAGAGTATATATTTACAGCATGCAGTTTCCTAAAATATTGCTAGATGCATTAACAGCTTTCGGAAGGTAGAAAGGTTGCAACTGTAATGAATATTATGTGGGACATTATTAATGGACTCTGCTAACAGGGTTTTCTAATAGATGGAAAAAGAACTACCAGTATGTAGCTCTTCTTGTGTATTCAACTTCACAGAGATTAGCCCAATGGTTCATTGCTAATATCTATAGTAATGAAGAACACATAACTTTTGAACAGATCCACATAGTTTAATTACTTGTGGAACCAGTCTTCTCCACCTCTGAAGGCTACTGTGTAATAAGTCACAGGGCAGTCCCTGTTGCCCCGGGTGTAAATGAGCACGGCAAGCAACAGTGCAAAGGAGGCAGCCACATTGCTGGCTCAGGGAAAAGCTGGACCTGGGCTCTGTGTGACCCTTGCTGAGACTCATGTTTCATTGTGGTTAGGGCATTTCTAGCCATCGCGTTTCATTTTCTGAAGAGATAATGAACCCACTAAAAAATACTTGATGTTAAAAGCCCTGAGTGACAGCATATGCTTTCTGTCTCTGAACTGTATCCAGTCACAGCTGTCAGATGCACAGCTGAGAAAATACAGCTCCAGCTGCTGCTGCCTCCCACCACGTCCCTCCATCACAGACAACATGTAATTTCCTGAATGGAAAGTCACAGGGTGCGGTAGTCATCCTAAGTGCTGCTTCCTTACAGCTCTGCTACTCCTACAAGCAATGCTTCACTTTTCAGGAAGAGTTCATAAAAAATGGGTCACTTTCCCGGGTAATACTGGTTCCCTATTGTCTAAGCATGTCTGCAGGTATATTCACTATGCTGTCAACTTGGCAAGCTCCTTCCCAGTAACACCTGGGGAGCATGGCAGAATGCTGTGGGAAGGTGCACAAGATGCCTGAGGTATTGGATCTGTATCACTACCAGTTCAGCCTTCAGTGAGCCCTGGCTATATAGTCCTACTGGGAAACAGAGTGTAGAACGCTGGGAGCAGTGCTACAGTGCACTTTATCCCACCTGCAAAACCTGAGTTCTCTTACTGAAAAGTAATTCAAATCCCCTGGTACAACAGTGGACTATACTATGAAAACAACCAATGAGGACATCTGGAAGATACTAACCACTCTCCCTTGTTTTCTGTTTGTCTGAGAAGATCAACTTATTTTTGTTACAAGTTCTATATGTAGAGAGAGTCCTTTATATTACTCACTCCATATGTTATGGAATATATCAGGATATTTCCTTACATGTTTTTTAGTTTGGTTTTACCGTGAATGCAGAAATACTTTCTGAACTGCAACGGTACCAGAGGTAGCAGTTAGGATGGTCTCTTGTGAAACAGGTGAACATGTTAAAATCCCTTCTCTGACAGAGAGAGTTACTTGATATTTGTACCCTTGGCTAACTTGAACAACAAGTTATCTTCTGTTCAGATGTGGGGGACACATATAGTTTGTCCTGATGGCATTATTATACACTCTATGAAACACTTTCACCTTTATTGAGAGAAACACTACCTCTCTAGGCTGGTGCTCAGGATGCTCACCTATCAGATGGAATATCTTCTCAGTGTATATGGGTTTTATATGCAAATTGAAACAGCTAAGCCAGAAATACTAAATATGCAATTCAGTCAGATGTACAAAATCCTTCTCTAGCAACAGGTACGGACTGAGTAGCCTCAGTTAAATTCTTTGGTTTGTAAGCTGATGAATAAAAGATAGAATCATTTTCAGTTTCTTAAAACTACTTCACATTTTCCTCTAACCCATTTTTTTTTTGGCTACAACAGTGGTTTTTGATGAATGGATTAATGACAAAAAAATACAACTACCTGTGAACTTCAGCACAAGGGGACAGGGTCAGAGTACAGAAAGGCATCCTGGATTTCTCTCCTATGTTAAGTGTCCAAGGTCACTTCTCCCACTTCAGGATTTCCAGCTAATCTTGAGAGAAACTTAGCATGAAGCACTGCTAAATTCAGGGAACATAGCTACTAGCCTTAAATGGCCAGTATACTCCATTACAATTTTTTATTTCTATAGAAAATGTAGCATAATGAAAATCTCTCGGATGTTTTCCAAACGTAAGGATTCTGTCAGTTGTGCATGCTCCACCTTTTATCTGATTCATAGTAGGTGGCTCAGCTAAGCTCATACTTGCTAAAGAATTCACCGAAGAAGATGAGAAGCAGAGAACTGTCTTTTGTCCACTTTTCTCAATCAGTTGGACTGTGCTTGGCAATGAGCGAACTTCAGAGAATTCCACGTTTGCTGAACTATTGAGCACTAATTCCAAAACCAATTAATTCAAACAAGGGCACATTGGATGAGGGAGTTTTCAATTAGAGCTCATACAATTACTCAGGATGCCTGAGGAATTGCAGGTTTCCCTTCTCCTGACTTAAAGCTATTTTCAGCTTTCCATTTTTCAAATAAAGGCGTACGTATGGTGAATTTTTACAGCACATATTTGATATTTAGCCACAAAACTCTCATTGCCAGTAAATAGATTGCACAGTCAAGTACTTACAAACATAAAGGCATGAGAATTTGATATTTCACAGAGAAATTGTACTGCTCCATAGTACAAATGCCCCCGCAGACTCTAAAAGGGCTGATTCACTGGTTGCTATCTGAACAGTAATGGCAGTAGATGTTCTTTTTTTAGTTTTGTTGGTTTGTCTTTTTTTTTGCAAGATATGAAGGTACCAAAAGCAGACAAAAGTCATGGTGCTACTACATATGACACCCCTCCCATGAGGAAAGCATAAGAGGGTGGGGACTTCTCAACCTGGAGAAGAGAAAGTTCAGAAGGAACTTTATAAATGTTTCTAAATATAAAAATTGGGAAAAAATGCTTTTCAGTTCCTAAAAGAAAAATTGTTTATGATCAATAAATGTGTGGTTTTCTTTTATTTTGTCAAGTATGAGATACTTCGTCCAGGTGGCTGTTTGGATCTTCTTAATCCAATGCACTATGACTAGGAAAATCCAGCCAAACAGAGGAATATGTATGCATGAAGTAACATCTCCACAACTTCTGTTCCCTCTATAGAAATAAATGCTGAGTCTTAGAGGGGTTTTCTGGTATCCATTGCTAAGTAACAGCTAGCAGTGGAATCCACAACAGGTATGTTTAATACCACAAAACCTTGAGTCCAAATAAGATACAGAAGGCTCTGTTCTCAATTATAATTTGCTTATTGACTTTGCTCAATTACTGTTGAGGCTCCATGGAATTATCTGACACTCTAACTCTCTGCAGGAAACACACCATATATATCTCTGTGAGCACTTCAGCATCCTGAGTTAATATTTTGGTGCTGTGCCAACTTATGTGCCTACACTGTGAGAATAAATCATATACTGGCAAACGATGAGCCTAGTCCTACACTTGGATATGCACACATCATTTTCATTGTTCTGGGTGTATCTGGGGGACATAATTAGTTTTTAATTATTTTAAACATGTTGAAGTTCTGCTGCTATGCTGACACTGCTGTTCAGTAGCAGCTCTGTGTGGTGGAAATGGCCCAGGGAGTCACTGGGATGAAGGTGACACAAACACTTTGGTTCAAGGAGTTCAACAGAGGATGGCTAGGGGCCATCACAACTGTTTATAAACCTGGGATTCCCTGAAATGGAGTAAGACTGTGCTAATTGGGGCTGCCTCGCCTCTTCAGGCTGATGAGGCATGAAAACAGTTGGAGCAGTAGCCAGGAGCTTTTCATAATTTTCATTCTCCCTGGTACAGATTATCTTCAGACACAAAGATAAAAAATGAAGCCACTGACTTCCATCTATGGTTAGTTTAAAAAATGTGTAATGAATGTTTTTCCTTTGCTCCTGCTGCTCTGTGCTTGACATAATTTGTCCGTAACTCATTGGATTTGCCAGACAGCTGGTTCTTTCTTTATTAAAAAGGACATCCATAGTCCCTCTCCTGGCAGAATTTGGCTTCAAAGCTATTCTATTCATGGAGTTTTCTCACTTTCATTTGCTGTATGGTATTATATGGGAAAAAAAGAAAAAGAATTTATAAGATTAAAAAAACATGCGAGGAAGGTGATTCACTGCTCAGTGTTTGAAGCCTTCCTCACATAGTAGAAGCTGACAGTGGTGGACATAAATCTCAGCCCAGTTATTTAGCCTGAGGTTGCCAAAAGAATTTGTCCTCTGGTGGGTCTGTGCAGCTGGGGGAAGATCACAGGGTGGGAGAGTCTGGAAGCACCGGGTCATCATGCTTCCTTGCAGTGAAAAAGAAGGCAGGACCCCTCTCCTGCTAGAACTTCTCCTTCTGGGTTCTTCCATAAATGAAAATAACCTTCTCAGAAGCTCTGCATGTATTCAATCCTGGTTTTTTGTTGCAGGCATATATGTCAGGAGCCATAATAAATTATATGTGCACTGGAACTACAATGCTTGCTGTGCAGAGTATGCAGGCATCATTTGATCCATTTCTGTGTCAGGAAATTTATTCAGACTGAGGTCTACCCTGGAAAGGCAACTGATAAATCTGATACTTAAAATGTACTTGAAATACTTTTTTCCAGGGGATCAGAGAAAATAAAGATACTGGTGACATTCCTAGGGCATAACCAGACAGGATTAGCCTTTGACTATACAGGTTAGTTGAATGGTGTGGAGTTTGCCTCCATATCAAGGCAACCAAACATAGAAGCTTTTGTGCAACGTAGTTGTCTCAGTTCCCATGACAACAAACTCCGATTAGTTCAAAGACAATTGGCTGGTACCATTTGAGACATTTAAGACATCCACACAAGACCTAAAAGAGAATTGCATCATTCTGGACAAGAGGCAGTTGGTCAGGCTAAAAGGCCTAGGATCTCTGAAAAGGTATTATTTACCTGTGTTTTGGTGAGTTTGACTCAGACTGAATACAGTGTATGAATCTTATTATGCACCAACAGAGAATCAACAAACCCTAACCTACATTGTGGTGTCTTATGGTTACCTAATAGCAGCTTGATACTTACCAACAAAGTCTGTACTCACTGCAAGACCAAGGTTCAGTCTCAGTTTATAGTCCATTAAAATATACACACACTTGAAACCACTAATACCAGAGCAATCCAAGCAGCTCGCTACAACTCCTCAAGGGCAACTAGGGGGCATCCAGGGTTAGGGAAGACACTCAGTTTGAAGAGACTAACCTATCACTTGGCTTTCTGAGACTAAACATGATATCAAGGACGTATCAATGAGTCATGATTTTTATATGCATTTCTTTACCTTTGGGGATACTGCTGTGTCCAGAAAAATACATATATTTCCATGCTCTGTCTTCTTCCCACAATTAAAAAAATTTTACAGATTTCAGTCTTAAAAATTCATCTCACGAATTATGCATGATGCATATATCTAAAATGTAACTGTCAAAGGCAGTCACATTATTATCCTATTTTAACCAAAGAATATATATCTCTTTTAGAACTGGTATCTGTTACGAAAGAAGTGATCCTCTGGACATCCCTATTTCTCTCTGTTGCCTATAAAAATAGTCTACAATGATAGCATTGTGTAGCTAGCTAACTTTCATAAATCTGAGGCAAAAATCAAACCTATTCAAATTGCATTATAGGATGAAAACAAAGATTAAATCCTGGTCCCACTGAAAACAAGGGTAACCGAGAGAGCCATGCTCTGACTTACAGAGCTGAGAGGTCAAAACGCAGCAGCATCATTTTCTTCACCTAAACACAGGGCTGGGAGCTTGCAAGTGGCTTTCTTAGCACTGGTTTTGACACTGATAGCAACTCCATCAGCTTCTTGGGTAAAATGATTATTTGATTTGACAAAAAAGTGCACTCTGAGATTGTGTCCAGACTTGTAGCTCTCTGTGGATTAAATTAATTATTTAAAGGTATTAAATTATCTCTAGTTAAAATATTTTGTAATCACTTAAGTTCTTTAATGTCAGATGATTATCATAAAGTAGTGTTAAAATTACGCAACATTTCCTTGAGGGTAAATGAACAAATTGTTTTTCTCATCCTATTCAGTTTAGAATTCCTTACTGTAAGTTAAATAAAATCACAAGCTACACACAGTTACTGTAAGAAAGAAAATAGAAAATAGAAAACCAAAACCAATTATAAGCCTACATAATATGTTCATGATGGGGTTTAGGAGGCTGATGGAAATTATTGAATTGAATGAGAAGGGTATGTAGGAGTTCAAGAGGAAATTCTATTGAAAACCATTTTCAAATTTTCTATTTTATTTCAATGTGAAAAGAGTAGCACAATAAGAGTGTTTTTTAGTTTCTGGAACTCTTTTTTTTCTCTTTGTCTCCTACTGTTTTGATGATGTGACAAGTACAATCTGTATTCCTGAAAAGCTGCACACACATTCTGAAAATTAAATTTAGTTAAAGGAACATTTTTCCTTCCTGCAACTGAAACTGAGATGGTGTTTTTTCATGCAGTATTTCAGAGGCACATAGGAACTGTTTGGAAGAGCAATACAGCTGTCAGCACTTTACTGTGCCATCTACAGGATGCTGGTTAGGCTATAATTTCTTGCTAATTAACTGATCTAAAATAGAACCCTTTGTAACCAGTCCATTAGCAATCTATGAGGCTTGTGTTGCCCACATCTCTTTTAATTTTGGCAAAGGCCTACAGTTTCTGATCTTGATGTCTTGTTTGATTTGCATTTCTGTTTTGAGACTAACATTAATTACACTGTCAAAACAGATTTTATCATTTATGTAACATGGAGCTGCCTACAGACCTAAGTTTCCTCAATATGGAGGTAACATATTGCACACTGAATAAGTTGATTACAGTAATTCCTTTTATATTTTTCTTCTCCTAAAAGACTCTTCTGTGTACTTAGTCTCCAGCTTTTTCCAAATATAGTGGTCACATTACCACTTAATTGTTAGTTTCCTGTACAAAATCAGATAGCTGTGCTTAATCAGATAGAACTTAAGCCTAAAGGGATCTACTCTAAATATTGAGACTAACCTGATGCATGCACAGATTTATTTTTATTAAAAAAAAAAAAGAACAAACAACTTTGCCTTTAAAAAATAATTTTACTTTACCCCAGTAAATTCTAATTGAGGTCACATGTCATACTACTGGCTTCAGTCTTTTTTCACAAGTGCTATATAGATTCTGTTCAGCAGAGAGATATCAAAAATAGATGTCACTTAAAAAATAGTTTTTATATGGAATTTGTTTGACAGCAGTGTTTCGGTGATATGCTATTTTGAAAAACTCTTTTAAAAAGTTTCATATAAGAAACACAATTCTTGTCTATGTAAAGAATATGTTAATATAATGGCCTCTATCCTGAGCTGGTGTGAATTGGTCTGATTCCACCAACTTGAATATCAACATCTGCAGTGAGATTAACAGCATGGTCTAGTCCAGTGCCTAAACCCATGGAACTAATTTAAAAACTACAGAAATACAGAAGGGTGGCTTTTTATACCTCTGTGAAGCTAGAAAGGTACCTTGGGCCAACCTAGTACTGGCTGCTGTGTGGTAGCTTCAGCAGAAAGGATCAAGGAGCAGAAAATTATGTTTCAGTCATTAATGCAGGCAAATTCCACACAGGTTTGCTTTACCAGCCAGCTCACAGGGGATGTGGAGCAGGGGAGATGAAGTTCCCACCTTTTCAATGAACACAGGGAACAGAAGACTGGAGTGATTATGTCCCAGTACAGACCTGTTCTGTCACAGGGACAGAGCTTTTGGCTGGAGTTTATCTCACCCCTTTGGGCATTTCATAGAAACATAGAATTGTTAAGGTTGGGTAAGACCCCCAAGGTCATTGAACTTCAACCTTTGACTGAACACCACCATGTCAACTAAATCATATCATCAAGTGCCAGGCCCAGCTGTTTCTTGAACACTTCCAGGATGGTGACTTTCAAAATTAGACATCCTGATCTGATTGTCCTTTATTCTCTTCGTGGCTGACAGAAAAGAGCATAGGATGATTCATTTCCTGGTAAAATAAGCATCTAAGATGGGTGAGAATTGCCCCCACAATTGCTTATTTTTCTCACAGTAATTCTAAAAGACATCAGGCAACTAACTTAGACCTGGATGACTGGGTTTTTTTCAGTGACTAATGTGAGGTGAGATGGATTCCCATGTATAGTTCTCAAAAACTGTCTTGAGGGTATGATGTAATTCACTGTTACTGAAAGACCTTACTTAAAATACTGGCACAGAATGAATGCAGCATTTTGCCCTCATGGACTATGGCAGCATGAGACCACCAATTAACATCTGATTTAGGGTGTAACAAATATCCAGGTTTACCTAATCATAAGACATGTAAAATGATCCAACAGGAAAAAAGGTTATAAAGTTATAGATGCCTACTACCCAGACAATGCTTTGGGTTATGTAGTTTAAATAAAATGCAGCCCACCATATAAACTGTGCTGGTAAAACTCATCTGGGTATAAACAGTCTTTTCAAGAAAATATCTCATAAAATTTTCACTCTGAATATATCACTGTTTCTTATTGCTTAATCTGAAAAGGAAGAAACAGGGTCTTTTCATGGATATCCAAACTCAAGACTTTCTACTGTGAAACTGTCTGGTTGCTTTACTGACTAGGATTCATTGTGGTGGGCTGAATGGGAAAAGGGAAGAAGCAGGAAGATAGGTTAATAACTAAAGTATGTCTCTGATTATGTTAGAGGGAAAATTATTCAAAATTCAATTAGAAGAATTATCTTAATTAAAGCCAAAATTATCTCTTGAATTTCAAGCACAGTATGACATTGGTAAGTTTTAATGACTACTTTTGCAAGGTTGAATCTCCTTACAAGTAAAAAAACCCAAACCCCTGCTCTCAATTACCTTATAAATGGAGAAAGTCTTGCACATGGAAAGCCCTCAGAAATTACAGGATCTTTCACTACCAGAGCAGCAAGCAAAGATGTAGACCTATTCAGGGAGCAGCAAAGAAAAGGACTGGAGAACCCTGGACTCTATGTGACATGTTTCCCTCACCTGCCCTACAGTCATACACAGCCACTGGTTTCGACTAAGTGCAAACTGTGTGTTTGAGAAGTACTCTGAAGGACTTGTGTTTACATTCAGTTAGCAATGCCTAGGTTCAGGTAATGGAGCAAACCATGCTTTTTTAGTGTGCAGCATGAGCACAAACTGCTCCAGCATTGAAAAGAGAAAGTAGACCCCAATCACCAGTGTAGGTCTTTGAGGTAGACACTGATGGCCCACATTGAAAATGGCAGACTTGGATCCAAATAGACTGATTTAACTTAAGGTTTTCCCCTCATTCTAATAGATACATTTTCTTAATTAAATACCAGAGGCTACCACATGTCAAAACTAAGCATTTCTAAATCTTATTGTTATGACTCAATTTTAAAGGTTTTTCTGATTCAAGAAGGAAACCCCTTGCTAGCATTCCAGAATTTGACTATAAGGAAAGTAGATTTCTTTTGTACAGTTAAACTGGCCTGTTTGACACTACCATCTCCTTTTAATAGTGTTTGGCATTGAAGACCAGTGTAAATGGAAGTTATAAAGAGATATATAAAGAGATGTGTCCCAAACTCCTCTCTTTTAAGTAGGGACTTGTATTTTTATTTTTGACATCCTTGGTTTGGTAGAAAAATCATCAAACAATTGATTCCTTTTGTAAGAAATAAACTCTTTAAGTGTCTGAGATTTTTTTTCTCCAAAGTCACTTTTGATTTCTTAATGGTCTTTTAATGTTCATCATTCTTTGTTTTGAGAAGTAACTGTTATGCATCCATACATACATTTTTGTTTTAAGAGTAACTTAGAGGTTGTAATGACTGGGATGGAGCACAGTGAAGAGATTTCAGGACTTTTCAAAGACAGTCATGTTAGCTGGGACTTTCAAAGCCTTTGGCTAGAACAGTATACACCATGGTCAAAAGACTATCCCAATAACTGAGTACTCTTTTGATAAAGTTAAATTTGATCATGGCTTTTCATTATCAGAACGTCTCTTTTTCCTCTTCTGAAATGGTTTCAGGGCTGGCATTCACCTTCCCTGTGCAAAGCTGAAGATCTAGTGCCCTCGTGTTTCTCTTGGTGCTGGGGTTCTTCAGAGAAGCCCTGTCTGCCTGCAGCAACATGCCCCTGGGAGCTGTGCCTCCAGGGCAGTTCCACACTCCCTGCAGAATAATTATCCTCTTTCTGAAGAAGCTTCCTTACAAAACAGAAAATTCAGTTTACTCCTGCCATGTGTCATAAGGGACAACCATTTCCTTTAATTGATGGTGCTTTCATGTAAATTCATCATCCAGTTAACTTTGTGATCTCAGCCTAAATAATGTTATTTTGACTAAGTGGTTAATGGTCATATTGATTTGTAAAATCCCCTCCGGTGATTCTATCTTGCAAATGGACCAACAGTGGTGATTTATTAAAAGGCTGCTTTTTGAAAGGTGTTCTGAATGTAGCCTACAGCAGCTGCTATTTCATCAAATATATCCCTCCTTCTGCCTTCTGTCGGCAAATATCTCTTGCTAACCCGAAGTTATACCTAAATTGAATTATTTTAGTAATTCTGTTTCTAGTACAAACTGTGTTGGCACTGAAATATGGGGCAGAGTAACTGTCTTATTTCTATGGCTGTATCAGCAGTAACCTTAAGCAAGTTTAGACAAATGCAGTGTAGATTAAGAGGGATATTCTGCTTCCAGCTATATCAGTTAAATTTTTAAAAATCCTGTTACTGGGATTGCCTTCCTGGCTGCTCTGTGGTATTGCCATAATACCTGATGCTCTGGTTCTGACTGGTGCTGCCTGGCTAGCATCACGCAGCACATAAGCAGAATGAATGTGATTTACAGAATAGGTCATTTGTAGCCACTTGTGTGTCAAATTCAGCACTGATAGACAATCTTGTATATGTGTGGGTCATCTGGCAGTTAAGATATCAATCCTTACGAAACCAGTTTGACATTTTACACTTTTTCCTGATGGGTAACGAATTAATACACGTTATGCTGCATTGATACCTGCTTACTTCTCCTGAACAATTTATGCCTGGTTTGCATCATTATTTAATCTGGTCCACTATGAAGCAGCACAGAACCATTTTGTTTTCTCTCTATTTCTCTAACAGTGTACTTCCTTAAAGGAAAATTCAGGGGAGCCAGTTGCACATGTTTATGTTGAAGTGGGACAAGTACCTGAACAGTTAATAATTTGATTCAAATGGAAGTCTGAAATACCCATATGAGTTAGAATTAGAACTGGATTTTACCATTTTTAGAATTTTTGATTGATTATTAGAAACTAATAGATGGAGATATGCTGTATCTTATTAACTTTAAAAAATATTTTCCCTACTTTATTAAAATAGGCAAAAAATAAGTTCTGCTTTCTATATCAAGCTAGCATTTGAATACAACTGGAAGGAAAATTTTAGCTTCTCTTTCATAATCCCTTTTGTGTTTAGTTTATTTGTGAAAAAGACATTTACCTCTTGTGTCATCTACTTTCTTTTTCTTTGCATTTCAGAGCAGCTATAGATTTTACAAACAGCATGGCAAAAGGCTGTTGCTTTTACTTTACTTTGCTCAGCAGCAGCACTGGTGAGAGAAACATCAGGAGTGTTCAGGATATGCACAGTAAAACCATTCAGAAAACTAAAGAAATCAGAAATCTTTGATCATCTTCCATGAGCACCAGAAATAACTGAAGGTTATCCAGAATTGATGCTTTATATGTCTGAACATGGAGCAGGCTTGCTGAAGTCCACAATTTAAATAAGTCTGAAGCCATTCTGTGGCAGCTCTGCCCTCCTGGTGCTTTGCTATTGCACACCCCTGCCTCATGCTGGGTCTCATCCCTCACTGTCGTGGTGCCTCTGACACCCAGCTTGTTCTGACTGAAGAAAAGGATCCTCCATACCAGTCTTCTTGTTCCCTGTTCAGCTTTTATCACTAGTGCCCTGGATGGAATTACTGGGGCACTGTCCTCAGCCAGGACTCAGTACTCCAGGGCTGCATTACCTAGCGCCAGCCCTCCCTGTGGGAATTACAAAATCTACCACAGCTCTGGAGTTTGCAGAATGATGCACCAAAAAAGGAGGAAGACACAAAGCAGCATTCAGGTTTTATACACTTGCTTTGAACTAATAACTACTAAGGCAAATAAAATTTGCAAAGCGGCAAATGATGCAAAGCTGACAGGAGCTCCTGTCCACCAGCATACCAAGGGGGTGATAAATAAAAAGGAAGTTCATTTTCTATTAGGAGAAGGAAATGTTTCTCCCCATATATAATGTGCGCCAGGGCCAAGAATTGGACATGATAGACAAACATTACTGTTGATAACTGTAATATTCATAGATGTAATTATTTATGGAAACAATTTGAAAGTGACAAAAAATTTCATGCTTCAGACCTCACGGCAATACTTATTCAAACCTAAACCCAAGCATGAACAGTAAACTATGGATTACTGGGTTACTTTCTCCTTTACCAAACCCCTAATCTATTATGTAGTCATCTTTTAAGTCAGCAACATATACCAAGTTTACCTGAGACAAGTCTTAGTCACATTATTCACCAAAGTTATCCTATTTACTTTACTAGAACCACTTGAATGATTAAAGCAAATAGAATTTGGTGGCAAGATTTGCCTCACAAATGCATGTCTCCACTTGATTTTGTCAGTCTCCAATTAGTCCCAGATTTCTGTGTCTCTGAAACTGTTGTTCCAGATATGAACTCATTAACTGTGTAGAGATGGATTTTTTTATTCCCTGCTCAGTATTTGATCTCTGTGACTGTAGCTTAGGAATTAATCGGATTTCTTCTTGCCATATTTCACTGTTAATATGTAGCCAATTTCTCACAAGCTTCCAGTCTTTCCTCTGATTTCTTCTACTTGTTGGGATTTTTAAATCCTGTTTAGTGTTCATGATCAAATACTTGCCAGAATACTGCAGTTACTCTAATACTTGATGACTTTAAAGCATGTCACCACACCGAAAGAATCAGAAATTTCTAGAATAAAATATTCAGTCCTGGGGGGGGGGGGGGGAAGGGGGGGGGGAAAGCAAGTTGTTTTGGTTTTGCCACAAGGAGAATTTTTCTTTTTTAGAAATGTAAATGAAGATTAAGTTAGCTGTGAAGGCTGCAACAGAAGTTTAACATTTATATTCATTAGACAGAGAAGTGATCTGCTGCCCAAGTAGTAGGGATATACTTACTTGTGATGTTTCATTATCACATTTACCATATGTTTAATTTTTCACTGCTATTCTTTTGCATGAAGACAGACAGTAAAAAACAGTAAAGTAGTTACAACAGTGATAACCTGTCTTATGTTATAGGTAAAATTGACTTCTTGTACAGGATATCACTCACCATATTTCACCCCATTGTCTCTATTGCTAATTTTTTCCAGCACTTTGATCACTTGCATCCACATTTGCAGGGAGAAGGTGAGGGGGCAGCATTATGGCTACTGTCTTAGTGGAAACATTCCTTAGAGCCACTGCTTGAGCTCATTAGACACTATCCTGATTTCCAAGCTTTACAGCCCCTCCCTTCTTCTATGAACTTTCTGTATTCCCCAAAGCATCTTAAAAATTTCAGGTTCTCTTCCTTCTTAACTGCTGTTACAAAAGTGACAGAAGATAAGATTGGTGATAGGACAACAAAATGGCACTTCAAAAAACACCCAGTCAGAATCTGAAGAGCATGCTTCACGTGTTTTACATGTTTCACTCTGTTAGAGCAATTTAGCTGAGAGCAAGACTCTGTTTAGATCTTTATCAGAATTGAGCAACATTAGTAGTAATTCAAAGTGTTCTTTAAATGAAGGTTTTTGCTTCCCAGCTCTGCCTTGCTCTGTTTTATATATGACCACCCTTTTATTTATGATTATCAAGAACGACTGTTTAAAAGTCGTTTTCTCTAGGCTCACTTTTCACATATGCTGGCTTGGTGACACAGGCTCAGCAGTTCCCAGGTGTTAATAAATTCCTAAGTTGCTCTCTTCACTCTAGAAAGCTGCAACATATCCTTCTATCTAAAAGCACAACCGCAGAGTCTGACTTCAGCACTCATCAGCCCATATTTGTGTAATGGGAAGAGGAATTCTTGTAGAATCCTTTTTGGACTCAAGTAATCCCAATTCCAAGGTTACCTGAGTCGCTCTTGCAATGTCAATGCATTTAGTAACACCAGAAAAAGGCAATCTTTTTCCTTAAGTCATTCAGTCACTCTGCATGTATATATCATGTTGTTTCAGCATTATCAATATCATAGAATCATAGAATCACAAAATGGCCTGGGAAAACAAAGCAATTTAGTTTATCTTCTCGTAACTATACAAGAAGTTAATTGGGCTTGGTTTCTCCACACAGGAACACAGATAGACATATCACAATGCAATTTTAAACACTTGCTAATTTTATGAATTATGATTACATGTGCTTTGTGAAAAATACTCTTCCATTACAGAAATGCTCTTTTTAGTACCAGAAGAGTATAGTGGGCTTAGACAATTAGAAAATTCAGCTGTGTGATATTAATGACTACATATTAATCTCTATGAAATTTCTAAAATTTTGTAAGGAAGCAGTATTGGCACAGTTCTGCACCTGTAGAGCTTTCTTGGATGTTTTATTGAGCCTTATGCTGCAAGACAGGATCTGTGTTAAACCAGCCTCACTACTGCTCTGCTCATCGAAGTCTTAGTAGCTTTGCATATATTATAACAGTTTTTACATGCCTTGAATTTCTTTTTATTAACTCTACTGTGGATATTTTAAAAATATATGCTTCTTACACAAGTCAGTAGCCAACCTTGCCTAATTCCAATCAGTGCATCGGGAAGTATTTTAAAAGGTTGAAGTGTGGCATACCATGAAGAAGTTACTGAATAATATTTTGTTCCAGTATAGTGATGCTACTTTCTTAATACACTGTATCCATACAGAGCTCACAGTTAAGATGATAAGAAGAGGGGAAAAAAAATTTCCTTTACTTCTATTATGAGCTTTATCCCATGTGGGTACAACCTCAGAAGCCCCAATATGTACCTACCCAGCACAAATCTTAACACACATGTCCTCACTAACTCTCTTTCATCTTCACTGTAATCTAGGTCTCCCACTTCCACTCCTTTCTTACTGATTGAAATAAAATATTTATGTGGATACCCATCTGACTCTGAGAGACACTTTCAACTAATAGTGAGGTTCACAAAAAACACTGTGTTGCCTTATCATAATTTTTAAGTAGCAGAATCTTAAGGTGATTTCTGTTGTGAAGTTTCCATCAGATTAATCTTGATTTCTCTCTTTTTTTTTCTTGTTTTATTTTTATCTTTTTTTTCTTTAAATTCTTTCCGTAGCTGTAACTTATACAAGTTACAAAAAAACACCACCACCGGTACCCCCTCGTACCACTTCCAAGCCACTGATCTCAGTCACAGCACAGAGCAGCACAGAATCCACCCAGGATGCCTATCACGACAGCCGGACTCAGAGGATATCCCCGTGGCCGCAGGACGGGCGAGGGATGTACAACTCCACCGACAGTTTGGACAGCAACAAGGCCATGAATCTCGCCTTGGAGACTGCAGCCGCACAGCGCCACGCGGCCGAGGGCCAGAGCACCTCCATACGCACCAGCGACAAGGCCATTTTAGTGACAAAAGCAGAGGAGTTTCTTAAGAGTCGGCGTTCCTCTATAGGGATTCAGGTAGCCTATCATTAACATCTGCCTGTGATGAATTTCTTGTCTGCTGTCTGGAAATAGCATAGAATGAGTCATTCAGCTTCACTGGCTCTAATAATCTAACAAACAACCCCTGGCTGCTTGGTGTTAATTGTGATTCACATCATGGCAGCATGGCTGTGCAGAAAAGTCTTTGGCTAATACACTGTACCTGAAAGAAAATGAATGAATAAATCTCTAGGGAGGTTACCTGTCATTAACACTTGATATGAAAATTATACTGCAGAGCTACAGGTGAACAGCATGTTCATCTCCTTCTCTCTATGAATTCACAGTCCTTTTTATAGAACTATGCCAGCTTCAAAATGCTTGACTCTATTTTTTCCATTATCTTTCTCTTTTGACCTTGGAAAATGTGTAGTGCTACTCGATCTTCAATTATTCTCCCTAAAAAGAGCCCCCTGCCCTTACTTGTAGTTGTACTGGAAAGAAGGTACCAAGGAAGAGAAAGAAATACAGCATATTTCATTACTTGTAATGAAATTACATTAATAAACACAGTCTTAAAGCATTCTTCCATTTGTCCATCAAAACCCACAAGATTTATTTCACCTGAAAAAACGTGTCAGACTGTGGAAAGCTCAGACAATTCCAAATGCAAATTTTGATTACTATTTCTTCTGCTAAATGGAAAGTACTAGATAGCTGGCAATGGTCATTTGTTTAAATCTCTAGAATATACCAAGTAGTAATAAAAATCAGAAAGTTGAACTTGCAAAGAATGTAAAGTCCTTTGAGACAGAAGTAGAGGAAAATTTAGGCTTCTGTTTTGATGAATATTTCCCTTTATATCACTGGGGTTCACTTCTGTGTTAAAAATATCTACTTTTGCTAGATCGGCTATAGAGGAAATGCAATTTATTTTGTTATAGCTATAGGTATTGTAGCAACAGTAACATAGATCATGAGAAGGTAATAACTCATGTAAAAAAAGCCCAGCAAGTGACTGTGTATTGGAAATATACAAGAATTTACATGGAAGTATATTATTTTCTTTAAAAAGTAATAATTCCATTTCCATTAATTTCACTATATAGTTAGAGAGAACTGTTTGGGTTAAGCATGTAACAGCTACTGATGGAACTTAAGGTTAACATTTTAGTGTGGTGTAATTTTGCTGTTCCATTATGTATTAGACTAATGGGAAGGAATCAGCTTTGACAGCAACCTGTTTGTCCATTTCTTGGCATAAAAGCATTTCCTTCTGATTTTTCAGATGCAGAAGGGTAGAATGTAATATAACAACAATGGTAAAATATTCAGATGGATACTTTTCAAATGTTTTACAAAGTAAGTAGTGTATCCCAAATTGTTCAGAGAAGGGGCTTAGAGATAACATGGAAAAGCTCAAAGGAGCAGCAAGTAATCTTTGCTACCTTTTAGCCCCTAACCTGAAGCTTACTTTTCAGAAACAAATAGTACCTAAATATCCCTTCTTAACAACAGCTGTGCACAATTATATTTATCAGTGTTGGTGTCTTGATTTGGTCACTCCTGATATTCCAGAAATTAATTCTGGAACTTTGATTACATCACTTGATCTTGTTTATTACTGCAGGTGATGACCAGTACTTTTCACTGGTCTCTGACCCTTCTTTATATGTGTTGTGTTTAATAATATGTTCTTATAATCCACAAAAACACCTGTGCAATGATTTGCAGGAAGGCAGCAGATCTTCCATAGCAACTTGTCATCTGATGCTTGGCCTGTAATAGTGGTCCTCAGGTGCACACATGGAAAAAGACAAATACTGTTTGCAACAGCAAGTCTTAGAAGGACAAGCTATTTGTTATCTTTTGAGAAGTACAAGCTGCTTGGTTGTACCATTTGGCATTAGATAAGATTATATTTGCAACAGTAGCCTGAGAACACATTCTAGTTGTTTAGGATTTTTTTCAGCAGTAAGTTTCAAACTTCACATTAGTGAAAAAAATACATTTCTGCAGTATTTTTAAATAGGAAATGCATTTTGTTATATTACTATTGCCAGGTTTGTATGGAATGAAAACACAGCATAGAACATTCTTATTGCAAACTACACAAATAGAAATTTAGGCACTCAAAATACATTTGAAGTATTTGATTTCTTTTAGTCTTCTGCATCAAAGTACCTTGGAAAAGGATGTTTTTTATTTGCATATTTCCTTGATTGACTAAATAACTTGTTTTCTCATTAGCTTTCCATGCCAGGGTAATGCATTGAATTTGCATTTATTTGCATTAATTAATTTGCTATCAGGATGGTTAATTTGTGCGTTTCTTAATGTT
Source organism: Corapipo altera (assembly GCF_003945725.1). NCBI lineage: Eukaryota > Metazoa > Chordata > Aves > Passeriformes > Pipridae > Corapipo > Corapipo altera. The sequence continues at coordinate 2,832,432 of NW_020884883.1, read as the reverse complement.
CCATTCCTTTAACACGTTGATGTGGGAATGCTTGCCAGCGGAGCTTCATACAGGAGCAGAGAGGCACAAAGATACAGAGTGACCAGCGAGGCTGCTGCGTGTGGAAATCCTATGGACCCAGCCTAGGGCTCCCATGTCTTTGGTATATATGGTTTGTGTAGTGTGCATGTAGTGAATAGAAGTCCCTTTAGAAAGTCCTGGCATACCTAGGCATGTGCCAGTAGGATTGGTATTCACATGCACAGAGAGCTCATGCTCCTCGGGAAGCGCTGGACTTAGTATGAAGATCAGTAGCACCCTGTCTGCAGAGACAGAGAACAGCACAAATACAGTAGCCCATCTTACGGTATTCCAGATGGGAATTTTGAGATAAAAATAAAGCTTCAGAAACAAAGCTTTTCCAGCTGGTGGGCTTCGGGGATTTTTTTTGTTTTGGTTTTGTTTTTTCATTACCATATTTAAATCAAAAGGAATATTGTCAGACATGTCAGTAGGCACTGGGAAAAAAATGTTGATTTCTAAGTTCAAATGAATTACAAAATACTGATTTTGAGATTAAAAATTTAGTCAACAATATTAAGAATATATATACATATAAAGAATAAAACTCTCGTAACATTAGTAGCAATAAACTTCATATCTGTCTTCTGTCATGACAGCAAAAGACTAATCAAAGTATTTGAATTAAAATGGAAAGTAGAGATCATCAAGAGTAAAATAACCTCTATGTTAGAATGAAGTTGTTGCTAAGATATTTTCCAGAATTTTCCTTACTCTTTTGCCCACCCTGATATATATGCTAATGATTAACATTCAAAATCTGCTCTAGTTATAAACCATTTCATATTAATAGCATTTGGAATGTGAAATATATGAGAAAACACGTCGAGAAATTGTTCCTTATTTATTTCAAGTATTTCAAAATGTACATTCTTCTATCAGTCTTCTGAAACATACGGTTTCTTCTCTATTTAAAAGACATCAAGGCTTCTCAAAATGAACAGAAACCCCAGAAATGAATGAGATGGAAATGAATGTTCTAGGTGTGAAGGCTGATTCATGGTGGTATTTTTGGAGACAAGCACTAATTGCAGTGTAGAGAATGGACTCTGTCATCTTCATTTATCATCAGGAAATGACACTTCAAAATACCTAGTGTTTTTTTTATAATCTCCAGAATCTACATTAAACAAATCATTCTTATAAATCAAAGGCTGTATCCAGGAGGATTAGTGCAATAATTGGCCTGCTGAATTGTTTTGTGCCAAAAGGAGATCTTCTGGATAATATTTATATATATATTTAGTAACATTATTCATGTCAAATGGTAAAAACTTTGTTCCCAATATTCTTTAGTCTCAAACTGGAATTTCCCTTTAACACAGAGCATTTTTTACCCCCATGGCACAGGTACTCAGATGAGCATATACATTTTCTTTGTACTGTTTAGGTTATAACATCCTTGTCAGTGCTCTACTTCAGTGTACACATATCCATCAAAAGAAATATTCTCATTGATTACACTGGTCTTTGGATCATAAATGATCCAAAGTTTTAGAAGTGTTGTTCATTGTCCTCCTAAAATGACTGTCAGATTGTGTTTTTGTGAGAGAATGTGTGAAGTCCTTGGCCTGGAGAAGTCAGTGAATATTTTTTGGTTCAGAGCGATTTGCTACTTAGCATTAATTGCACTAAAAAAGTTATGAGCAACCTCTACTCTGTGCATTAATTTCTTGCTACACTCTCATTTTAGTTTGACATGCATCCCACTTCTAAACTCTGGCATGTATTGTTTGCAAAAAAGTTTTCAACCTGTTGTATGATATTCTTGTGGTAATTAGCATTTGCTGTGCCATGCCATGTATTTGAGTAGTCCAGATGTTCTGTTGGGAAGTAGTGGAGCAGCAAAATCGAGCTCTGTGGTGAGGCACAAAAATATCTCTCAAGCGTGAAAGTGTAGGTTTATTTTAGTGGATTTCTAAAAATCATTTTGAAAGAGTATACCTTTTTGGTATTCCATCATGTAAGGAAAGCAGTAGCTGTGAGTACTGTAGTTTTATTTGAAGTATTTTCCCTACTTTGAAGTCACTGCATACAAATGAGATTTCCCTCTACCTAAGAATGGTTTTCTGAATTCACAATTACATGTACTTGATCTAATGTCAAATATAGTGTTTTCTACCCTTTTTTACTCTTGTTATCACTGAGAAGCCTATGCAAGAGAGGAAGGGTGAATTATTTCCCTTCCTGTACATCATCAGAGATTGTTTATTAAATCCTAATAATAGAATAAATTGGTTACATCAGTGAAAACCCATTGAGGGCACTGAAGTCGCATAGGGAGAGATAGTGTGGCCTGAAGGACTCTTACTACTAATGTTTATGAGAGATAAGTGAAAGTCACCAGGTTAAAATCTGTTTTCTTATGCATTGAATATATTAACTTCAAGTCTCTCTTAGAGACAGTGTGTATGGAATCTTAGACTGGAATTTTTAAGACACTGTAATATTATGTTGCAGTGTCCATGTTTAAGTGCTTGTGTTTAACAGCAGAATAATGCTATAATACAGAAATAAAGGTTGGTTTTAAATAATGAAAGTTATCAGCTAAAAAAGCATAGTAAATGCTTTGAAGGAATAATTTAGTTCATGCATCCTTTTCTAGAATGAGTGCCTATGAACAAACTAAGATTGATTATAACAAGAAAGTTATTTGCAATAGTGATTTGAATTTATTCAAATAATTTTGTGTTTGTATAATTTACTTGTAGATCATTTATTACCAAGGCAGTGCCAGTATCTAATAGGTAATTTTCAAATTTAGAGCTAGATCAGACAGCAGTGACTGATCACAGAGGATTAATAGTATTGTCTGCTCCTTGTATTGGCAGAAAAGGACATGGAGGGGAGTGTTATGTCTTTGTGAAAGGTAAGACATAGAATCATGGAATCATAGAATATCTTGAGTTGGAAGGGACCTACAAGGATCATCGATAAAAGAAATCATCTCAAAATGCTCCATTACATATGATATTAATATTATAAGCCTTGTGGACATAACCCCATAAGACAATATTTTTCATGGGAAAAAATGCTGATCTTTAAAGAACTTTAGCTCTTCGTTTGCAATGAGAGAGGAAGATGATGTGCTGTATTAGATCTACTAATTTCTTCTGCTTTTGTCAGTGACTGGCTATTTTTTTTCTTTCCTCTTCTGTGGAAGACTCCGTCATAATCACATAGAGATATAATTTTTCACATTATTTAGCTTTGCTGAGATTGGGCCCATTTGCAAATATTAAGGCTTTTAGAACCCATGGAAGTATTAAAAAAAAATGAATCAAGGAGAATAACAACAGATTTATTAAGACTTACTTGAGTTTCAAGAGCCACACAATAAAACCACATGTATTACTTTTTCTCCTCTGCTCATTTGAATCTAGGCTGGCCAATCTGATTAAAGAGTTTCCTGCTGTTTTCTAGCAGGAGTCTTTATAATGTCTGTCATTCAGAAATGTAATTTATTTGTTCATTTTTTTCTTTATGACTGCAAATTATTGTCTTATTTCCCGCTTTTACTTTTGTTGGCATTTGCTTCCATTTTCCATTTTGTTGGTTGTTACAATATTTGCAATCCTAGATTGCACACACACACATGCACACACAAAAATTGGCATTCACCTGCTGTTACAAGGCGCAGTGAGAAAATGAAAGCATTAAAATATCAAGGCAATCATCAGGTCATTTAGTTAGTGTCAGTTCTGGCAAGCTGGAGGGAAGGATAGTTTGGCAAGGGTTTGTATTTAGAGGTAAATAATATAATTTTTATTTTGATACCTGGGCCACCATTTTTCTGATAATTTTTTTTTTAATAAAATTTTAGAGCATATTATTTCATTTATACCTCTGAATTCTAGATGTCAATTGCATATTGAGTAAATTATTCAGGATTATATCTCTAGGTGAAATGCCAGCAAGAAAACACTCGAAATCATATAGATGAAAAAGATTTTTTTCTCAATGTGTTGCATCAAAGGAGAGATACCAGCCCATCCAAAATATAAAAGGTAAATCTACCTCCACACATCAAAAGCAGAGTTCAAAAGAAGACCGGTTATTTACTACTAACCCAAACGATGTAGCTGGCAAAAACAGATATACTTTTGATATGCAATGCAGAAGAAGAAATTGTGTTGCAGGTCTACCTGCTTTGTTCCAACAACATCAGTTGGACAAATTGATGTTCTCCATAGAGACCTTTCCTTATTTATGTCTTTAGACCATTGTGTTTCCAACAGCACTATGTCTGAGCTGCTCAGACATCCTTGTGCAAACCACAAGTCTATTCTCTGTCAATTGGCCATTTCTCACCTCCAGAGTGTTGCTAGCCATATGTTAGCCTTGTGAGTATGATACTGTTGACCTTCCTTAATCTATTTCTGTGTTCAGAAATCTGGCCTCCACCTCATCCCCCAGGACTCAGTAGGTCCCAAGGAGCCTAGTATGTAGAAATGGTCATCCTAAGGATATCGCTCTATGAAGGAAGTGCAGTGCTTTAGAAGGAACTGAAAGCAAAGACTGACATGTGTGGATATGTCAGCTTGGCTTCATCTGTCTGGCTTTGTCTCAGGTCAGAATTGGCACACAATGCCTGTCTTTCCATGTTGAGCCATGAGCAAGCAGGAGGCCCTGATAAACCCTGCTCTTTGGTGTCCCTGGAGTCATCTCTTCTCTAGGCTGAACAGCCCCAACTCTTTCACCCTGTCTTCATAGGAGAGGTGTTCCAGCCCTCTGAGCATCTTCATGGCCTTCTCTGAACTAGCTCCAACAGGTCACTGTCCTTCTGTTGGGGTCCCCAGAGCTGGGCACAGCACTCCAGGTGGAGTCTCATAAGAGTTTCTTTTGATGCAGCCCAGGATGCCATTGGCCTTCTGGACTACAAGCACACTTTGCCAGTTCACATTCAGTTTTTCAGCCAACAATACCCCCAAGTCCTTCTCCTCAGGGCTGCTCTCAATACACTCACTGATACTGTATCCATTGTCAGGATTGCCCTTAGCCTTGTTGAACCTCATGAGGTTGCATCAAGCCTGTCCAAGTCTGTCTGGATGGCATTCCTTCCCTCCAGTGTGTCGGCTGCACCCAACAACTTGTTGTCATCAGCAAACTTGCCTAGGGTTCACTCAATCCCACTGTCCATATCACTGTCAAAGATGTTAAATAATACTAGTCCCACTACAGACACCTGAGGGACACCCACCACTTCTTACATGGTGGTCTCCACCTGACACCTGGTTTCTCCACACAGACATTGAGCTACACCCTATGAGTGCAACCATCCAGCCAATTTCTTATTTAGTGAGTCCACCCATCAAATCCATGTCTTTCCACTTGAGATACAAAGATGTTTTGTGAGACAGTATCAAGTGTTTTCCACCAGTCCAGGTAGATTACATTAGTCACCATTCCCTCATCCACCACTGCTGTAACCCTGCTGTAGAAGGCCACCAAATTTTTCAAATGTGACTTGCCCTTAGTGAAGCCGTGCTGGTTGTCCAACACAGTCCTAACTGTGGTCCACAGCAATTCAGATGTACTATGTCTCCTAAGTCTGCAATGAAATCCCCTAATATTATCTAGTCACTACCAAGACTGGAAATGCTCAGGAGATCAGATTTCCTGTATCACTGTCATCTAGTTTAATAACCACTGCATTTTCTAAGCATACGAAGAAATCTTCATTTTGAGATCACAGTCTTAAGCATCCCTATAATGTCAATTTCCAAATTGCCAAATGCCTTCTGTTCTGTAAAAGAGAAATATGGTCTCCTCCTCCAATAAGTGCTTGATAGTGACTCTGTCTGAGATCAAGGGAACTTCTCTGGATTTTTCTCAAGTGTTACAAGATGCATCCAGTATGGCTTGGAAGGCCATGGTATCTGCTACATTAATAAGATCTTCCAGTCTTCTTATTTACAGGAGATGAAATCCCTATTTGAAGACATGCCTTTTCATGGCATTATTTTTTGTAGTTTAGACTCAGTATATTCCTAAATTATGTGTTTAAACTCAGACTGAGTGCCTGCTTTGGGGAATGAACCCCAGTCCCATAGCTCTTAGCAACAGTTTAGACTTCTTAATCACTCTAGATGGTTTCAACATCAAATGGCTTCCTCCAGAAAATGTTTCTTCGCCTCAGACATCATCTTTCTGCTAGCGCTCATACCGTCACACCCAACAGCCACAGTCTAAGCATTTTGTGTTATCTACTCTTATTCACTACCACATCATAGAATCACAAAATGGGTCAGGTTGGCAGGGTCCACAGTGGGTGATCTAATCCAACCTCCCTGCTTAAGCAGGGTCATCCTAGAACACATTGCACAGGATTGCATCCAGATAGCTCTTGAGGTATCCCCAGTGAGGGAGACTCTACAACCCCTCTGGTCGATCTGTTCCAGTGTGTGATCACCTACACAGTCAAGAAGTTCTTTCTCATATTCAGGTGGAACTTCCTGTGCATCAGTTTTTGCCCATTGCTTCTTGTCCTATTGCTTGGCAACACTGAGAAGAGCCTGGCTCCATCCTTTTGACATCCTCCCTTCAGATACTGATATACATCGATAAGGTCCCCTCTCAGTCATCCCCTCTCCCTTTGAGAATAAGTTGACTTCACTCTTCAAAACATGTCCACATATATTTTAGCTCTCACCACAGTAGTCAAAGCTTCAAGTGTAACTTGCTTCTCTAATGAATGTGTTTTTTATGCAGCTTTCCTCATATCACTGAAAGGATATAAGGAAGTGCCTAGTCCCTCACTTAGACCTGAACTTGTTATCTGAGGCTCTTTTGGGCTCTTCTGTGCTATAAATAAGGCTGTCTTTCCTGATAAATACCTTTTGTGCTAAGAAACCTGACTTTATGGCTGTTCTACTTAGAACAATGTTCTTGCAGGAGAGGGTGACCCTCCAACCAGCTTAGGTTCTCACTTGTGTTGCAGGCAAGACTCTTAACTAGGAAACCCACTTGCCTGTTTTTTTGGTTGTTTTTTTTTGCTTTTTATCCTCCAAGATGCTACCTCTGTCATTGAGGCTTTTTTTCACTACCAACGTCAAGAGGAATCTTTCTTTTTATACTGACAGCACCAAGTCCTGGAGACTCTTACCAAGTCTGATATTTTAGTTCTCTCAATGCACTGCCCATCCAAGTGAATATAGCCAGCTTCCATGCAGCTGCCAAGGTGGAAACAGATGACAGCATGCGCTGTCCCCTATACCTTATGCAGAATAAATTGAATTACTGGGAGATGTGTCTTTCCCTGACAGTTGCCCCACTGATAGCCAGAGATTTTGGCAAACCTGTGCCTGATGCTACGCTGTACAGTTCAAGCATGCCATTAACATTTGCTAGAGAGTTCTTGCACTTTCTGTTTTCATGAACATATCCAAGACACACACAGGTAAATACGAACATGTACTAATTGCTGTCTGGTGTTCCCATCCATGTGAATGTACATGGAGCTATGGCTTAAAGATGGCAAGAGAAGTTACCAGCAACTGGCTTCTTCAAGAAATATAGTCCACGTGTACACTCACTTCCCACCCTCATTCCTCCTTGTCTCTACATCCCTTCAGAAACCTAGTGAGACTTGGACTGTGAGGCTGAGAGATAGCTGAAAAGACCATCAAGCTCTTTCCAGAGGTGCCTGTGACTGCTGCAAGAGGAAAAATTTTCTTGTGTGAATTCACACATGGAGTGTGCATATTGAAAAACTGGTTGCTGATATTGTTTTTTTATTTAACAATGAAAATATCATTTAAAAGGAAAAGTCAATTCTGTTCTTTTTTTTTTTTTTTCACTGCCTGTCCCTTGATTCAGTATAATTTCCGTACTGCAGCACTCACTCTGTCTGTGTCAAAGACTTGGGGGTGATGTGGTGTTGGTGAGTGTTATATAAAATCCCACAGAAACTTGCAAAAGGAATGTGGTCTCAGTCATGAAGAAAATTCTACTGTGAATATATCTTGGTAAGCATATTTCAGATGGGAGTACTATAAAAAGTGCATAAATTACTTGATTGATATACCATTTTCAGGACTATGTTATTAAGGAAGGTGAGACTGGGCATTCTACTGTATCCCTTACATCATTTAATGGTTTTATATTTGCCAATACAGTTGTCAATAAAATTTCATAGCACCATTTCTTTTTATCACTTGCAAGCTTATGGGGCTACTTGAGATTTTATTTTATTTTGTAAATCAAGGAGTATAATGAGATTGGTTTATAATAATATAAAAAGAGGCTGTCCTGTGGATTCCTCATTCTAAGAACAGCTCTTCCAGACCAAGCTTACTTCCTGATTCCACCAAACTGTGTAATTGCATCTGCTTAGGTTTGAAATAGGGAATTATATAGCAGAACAGAAGTACTTGTGCAAAGCTTTAATAAGACAGTGCACCAAAGCAATGATACCAGGCTGAATACCTATTACATTTATTTTACTGTGCTAGGTGTTTCTTAGCGGTAAGAGATTAAATATATAATTAATTTTGAATGAGTGTGTGTAGAAATAGTGCTAAGTTGTCAATGCTAACTCTGCAGATATATCTTTTGTGTTGAATTAGGTGGAAACAGCAACTGACTCAGATACTGAAAGCAGAGGCCTACGGGAATACCACTCTGTTGGAATACAAGTGGAAGATGAAAAACGGTAATTCAAGCATGTAGAAAAATCTGTAGTATTTTATAACACAACACACATTTGTAAACAGAGTTAATAACAAGCGTCTGGCAAGTGCTGCTCCTAAATAATTCACAAAGCCAAATTTATATGCATGCTTGTCATTTGGTAAAATTTGTAGAGATTACTTAGCAGTTGCTTCATATTTAGCTAAATTTCCAGTTTTTAATTGGAAAGAAGGAAGTGAAAGTATTAAATTGAAGTAGTGGCTTAATATAATTTCATTATTGGCAGAACAAATACGAGGAGCTGTATATTGGAACAGTCTTCCTTCAATAGGACTCCTCATGCTGATCCAGGCTTTCCCCATCCACACAAGGAGATATACCGGTTAGGATGTAATCCATGATACCTTTTTCCTAAATTAGAATCAGTTTTTACACTTGTTCAGTCCTCTAGTTTTGTAAAGATGCTGGCCTATCTACTAACCCACAGGTTATCCCTGGTAGGCACTGCTTGTCAAGTGCTGGACTGAGACCATTATCTCATTTCACGGCAGCTGTCAGACAGTATCTGGTTGCTAATTGCCTTTTGCTGTCATTGACTAGAAGTAATTTGAGACAATAGGCTCAGATGTGAAAAGATTTCACAAATAATCTCTTCTTCTCTAACTTTTTAACACAAAGCTTTTCTAAAATGTCATTATTTGGTGTCATATGAGACTAGAAAATCAACCTTTAATGGGCACCCTATAAGCCAAAAAAAACCCCAACCCACAGTCTTAAACCTACTGCTACTATTTTTCTCTTATTAGAGGATTCTCAAAAGTCCTAAGTTAGCAGATTTTCAGATTTTATCTAACTGAAATTCTTAACATTTGAAATTTTTTTAATATATGTACTTTACAGACATCTATCAGGAAGTTCTAGTTCTCTTAGTTATTTCCAGTTCATTTACTAATGATACATGTTATTTTGTAGTATGAGAATAAATCAATATTTACTTCCAGAGATAATTTGAATTATTTTCCTTTGTATCCTTGCTCAGATCAATGACGCCACTACGCATTTTGTTTTTCCTCTCTGTTGCTACTCACTGTCTTATTTCAGAGATATGCCTCTGTATTATCACATATGTTACCTATATGTCTTAATCTCTTTTCTGTCTTCCCTGTTCACCAAGGCACGGACGATTCAAGCGCTCAAACAGTGTAACAGCAGCTGTCCAGGCTGACCTGGAACTGGAGGGTTTTCCAGGACACATCACCATGGAAGACAAGGGACTTCAGTTTGGCTCGTCATTCCAGCAGCACTCAGAGCCCAGTACACCCACTCAGTATAGTGCAGTGAGAACTGTACGGACACAGGGACTGTTCAGTTACAGAGAAGATTATAGGACCCCAGTTGACACAACAAACCTTCCACCACCAGAACCCTGGCTGGAGCCAGCCATTGAGACAGTAGAGACTGGTCGAATGTCACCTTGTCGACGGGATGGATCTTGGTTTATGAAGTTACTACATACTGAAACTAAGAGAATGGAAGGATGGTGCAAAGAAATGGAAAGAGAAGCAGAAGAAAATGATCTTTCTGAAGAAAGTAAGAACAATTTTTTTATAAAGTCTGCTAAAATAAGAAATATGTTAGGATAAAGCTGTGAGCTGTGGTTTTCCTTTACTCATACTGTAGGACCAAAGACTCTGTACAGAACCATAAGGTATAACACTATCCTGCAACTGACTGCACAAGACAGCATTTCCCAGAGTAAGGTTTTGTGGAAGTATTTAAAGACCCAACTTTAGAGTCAAGCGCAGGATCGAAGTGTGGTATTAGATACAGCTCAAATGCTGCAATAGCTCCATCCATAGCTCCAACTCTGACACATCCTTTACACTCACTTGTATGGCTCCGGTGCTTGACCCTTTGCCAGAGCACACAGGGTGGTCCTATGTGAACATTGGTTCACCCTTTTCCTGAAACCTGCAATTTTAACTCTTATTAATGAATAGCCATTTTTAAAAATATTTCTATTCCTTAACAGGCACTTCAGCCTGTTGGAAGAACAGAAAGCAGTAGGCAAGAACAATAGTTAAAGCACTTCTGCAGTTACACAGGCATATGCATTATTAGAAAATTCAGTTGTATTTTCTTATTATAATTTTGTCAAGAATCATTATTATTCTCCCGTGTCCTGTAGACTCCTTGAAAGGAGTGATGGGTTAAAGTGAAAAATAATGTAGACTATTTTGGAACAACATCCAAGCCAGCACTAATGATAGTAATATATCAAAGTGGTCCTAGTACTCAGTAGCCAACTCCCTGTGACTCCCTTTGAGGTCAATTATCCTTGTTCTTCAGGCTCAGTTTTATAAATATTTCAATCCCTGACAATCTGAATTATTGTCTCAGCTGAGCTTTTCTCAGATCACAAATTAGTTCATATTAAGTTTTCTTACTATCCTCTTTCCCTGCCCTCCCTCCACGTACTCTTTCCTGGTCACCTTCTTTCCCCCTCAATGAGTTCTTGTTATGATCTACCCCCAAGTCTTGAGACAGGCCAACACAGTGACTAAAAGGCCAAATTTTATTTCTTGTGCTGACCTTTTCAAAATAAATAATATCTATGTATTTACATCATCTTTTTTTTTATTTTACAGTCATATTTCTACACTATATTGTGTCCAAGTCTGCCAAGTAACAACATAGGATTTGGCGAGGGGTGGGGTGTAAGGCTGTTTTTCCTTCCTTCAGCCTCTGGTGCTTTCTGGACTGTGGGTTTTGTTCTTATTTCCATCATGGCAGAGCTGAGCTGAGCTGAGAATTTTCCCCTTGCATTGATACTGTGAAGACTTTAATACCCTCCTAAGTGTTTGCAAAGTATAAATAATAAAATATTTTTATTTGATTAGCCCATATGAGAATTTCCAAGCCTTCTTTCATAACAGTTATTTCTCACTACATTTTACCGTGTCCTATTTTTCAATTCTCCAAGTTTTCGCACTGCCGAATACTGACATTTCAATGCCATGTTGTAAGAATACCTAAGCACCTGCTTCCCAGATCACCTGTTACTGATGTAGGGACATCAGTGCTTCTGATCTGAAGCAGAAGTTCAAAGAGCAAGATTTTGATCTCTTTGGAAAGAGTAAAATTATTTAGAGTGCAAAGGGGAGAAACACACAGGCAATTAGCCCCTCTCTTTCCCTAGGATGCCAGTGAGGCATCTGCAGGCAACAGCTGGACTTCTCCTATCTCTTCTCTCTGCAAGCTCTTCCTTGTGCGCAGCCCTAGTCACATCTGCAGCCATATGAAATGAACAGGGGAAGCACACTGACATCAGTTCTCCTCACTGGGATACACAGAGCGGCAGTTAGCAGTGTTATTCCTTGGAATATGAAACTGAGTACTACATGAGGAAAACTTTGAGGAGCTGACTTTAGCTGACTACCTGTTCTCAGGTGCAGAACCACCTTCCTTCCCACTATGTGAAGTTATACTCTTGGACTCCAGAAATACTCTGAAACACCTTGTTGCATGGTGAATTGGCAATCAGGGAAGTAGTTTTCTGTAAATTGTACAAAGGACATGAAGACAAAATGGACTTCAGTAATTTTTATTAATATTTGGAGTTAGTGACACCCTTTTAACTTGGAATATTTCAGTCAGAAAACAAAATGTAATATCAGGATTTTGTTTCCCCATCTGTAGAGGAATCTGTAGGAGAAAAAAGAGGGGAGAAAAAAGAAAAAGAGCAATTCCCTGATAGAGAATTGATAAAACACAACTGAAATGGACCTTTGAAAACCTTTTATCAAACTAACCAAAATGGGTTAATTACTTGCATTTGGGGGAACATTTTGGCCTCCCTAATAAAGAAGTTATTATCGAATAGGTCTATGTAGCATATCCAAAATGGAAGTTTGTGTTCAACTGATTGTCGAAAGTAAACCCCAAAGTTCCAATTTTCCATTTTATGTGACTCATTTCAAGAGACCTTCCTGAAATAATTTTCAAATTACATTATCTTTGAAATGGTATCCCTTCACCTACCAATGCTTAGATCAAGTAAGAGGAAGTTTTCAAAGAATTAATTTCACCAAGAGAATGAGCTTCACAGCATTTTAAAAATTCAGTGTGAATAATTTTTTTTCTGTCGAGTCTTTAGCACATTTTTTATCCCCAGTTTGAGCTACGGAGCTTATAAGATATATATCCACAAGAACTTAAATTTAATGATATTCCAGCATGAAATAGATCTGATTTTTTTAAATGTTTGTCAGTTCCTTGAAGAAAATACACAAAAATGGCCAAGCCAAAAGCAAATAAATATGGTTTTCCATCTTCCAGCAGGAGCTACTATTCCCAAAACACTTCACAGCAAGGTTTGCACATTCAAACTGTCATTCTTAATGCTGAATAATTTCTTTTTGGCCTGGGTATATTAATTGTACCTGAAGGCCAAATATAGCTTTGCATCTCATGGGAGAAGGCTGTCCTTATGATACCGCTTCTATTTCATTTTAAACACGGGAAGAGTTAAAATAGAACTGCATTTTAGAAAACAATTTCATTTTTGGCTTTAACACAATAGCTCCAAGATCACCGAGAGCTGTCTGATTGCTGTATTGATTTGTTCTTTCACTGTAGCTTTTGTCTTATAATGCTGTTTTAAGAACTTCACTCATCAGGTCTTAGAAAAAGAGAAAATAATCATTGCAGCAAAAATAACTTCTCTCTCCTTCTTTTCATAGAATTTGTTTCTTTGGTCAGTTGCCATGACTTATATTTTGAAGTCTCTGCAAAGTTCATATATTGTTTGTGGGGACAGTTATTTGTGTTCTAAGTGTTTAATATAACACAGATAGATAGAGAGAGAGAGAGAGAGAGAGATAGATAGATAGATAGATAGATAGATAGATAGATAGATAGATAGATAGATAGATAGA